>NC_086382.1:70781556-71092149 GCF_036588685.1 Mytilus trossulus | reverse complement strand
ATTTTATCGGTACATTTGATACAACATACAAAAGCTTAATCATTGCATAATGTTTGTCTTTTCTTTTTTATGTATAGAATTTATCTTTATATCTTATAGGAAAGGAACATTTTGTTTCTTACCTTGTACATGTGGTTCATTGTCTATACCGATTGGAGACAATTATCTTCCCTTTTTAACATGTTTAAGAAGATCGTATGTAATTTAATTTAATGTTTGCATATGTCATCGATGCATTCAAGTTGAAATTCTGTGGGTACTTGGTATATTGGGGATTACAAAACAAACCTGCACTAATCAACAATGGTATGTTAAAGACAGTTAGTTTGTCTAAATACAGACCGAAAGACGGGGATTTGTTATTATAACAACAGTAATTAATGTTATAGCATATACATTAACATTCTTAACATAAAAGTGTCATGTGTAATTTTGTTTTTTTATGAAATTTATACTGGTTTTTGTTTGCCTTCTTTATTATCATATTCACTGAGAAATAAACGCTTAATCTCCCCTTCCCTCGCCTTCTGATACTGACAGCAGCGCTTATTAATTAAAATCCCACCGAGAAAGTTCAAGATGTGCTCGAAAAATATGTTTGTGCGTGTCAAAAAAAAACACTCACGTCGAACAGTGGTCTAGCGTTAACATCTGATAATATTCTGAAATAGATGCAAGACACAGAGAGTCTCAAACTCGCAATCAGTAATAATTCTACAAATTTCTCAATTAATTTCCTTATCCGAGGTCAAAGATTGTAAAATTTGTTTTCGAAGTATTTGGTATGGAGAATATATGTTTTAACTTTACAGATAATTCGTTTATACTTTGAATTCATGTGTTTCCAAAAGGCTATTTCTGATCACAACGAGTTCGGAAAATGTAAAAGAATTCAAGAATTTTATCGGAATTAGATTATATTTTCTCTAATTCAAAAATAACGAGATAATTTGAAGTCTCTTGTTTCAAAGATATGAATGTTGGTATGTTTACACTATCTAACGGTGTTCATCTTATCTACTGGAAAGGGTTGAATTGTCACGACTTAACGGAGGTAAATGAACTGAATTTATGTCTCCATTGGTATAAGTATTTAATATTTTTTCCTTTTTTTGCTTTGACAACTTTTATATCAAATATCAATTCATATCAAGTTTATTGGATTATTTATATGTTCAATTGTCGTCATGATGATTATGGTATTATGTTATTATTCTATGAATTCAAAATGGTTGTCAAAGAATCAAGCAATAAGTCTCGTAAGCTCTTCAAACCACTGTATTGCTATATACTTAAGGAAGATTGGTACTTCTGTTTCTTTTCTAATGATTTTTTAATTATCACAAAGTTTAGTCTTAAGTGCATCTTGTGCAATATAATTGATTATTTGTAACCATCTGGATATTATCGGTTCAATTCTTTAAATCAAATGGGTGTGTTTTCGTTATTGCTATTCATTTATTGCGATATTGCTTTTTTCATAAAGTATTTTTTTCTACAGAATATCACATATGGTATTCACATACCAAATATATTATATTTTGAAAATTGTAACTGCATATTTAAAAAAAGTAATTTATTTCAAAAACGTGGCATTAACATTGATAAAAATAAACTTATATATGTTTACATGAAAGGTGACGAATGACAGTTTACCGTTCCAACATCGCAAAGACAAATTAATAAAACAGTTATAAAATATCACCCACTTCTTTTAGGTCCTCAGTTCTCTTCAACATTTTTTATTCGAGCGTCACTGGTGAGTCTTTTGTAGACGAAACGCGCGTCTGATGTTAATATAAAATTTCAATTCTGATATCTATGATGAGTTTGTTATCAAATTCATTGACACTTCAAACGAAGTGGAAATAGGAATATTGACAACCGATCAGTACTACGCTGAGACACATTTGAAATAGTCTAATTCGGTAGGTCACATTCGTGGTGAAAAGGGAATTGAATTGTAGTTATGACTTGCTGTAGTAAGGAACATATCCAATATCCTCTGTGAAACGCATTATTTTTTCTGTGTGCTGCATGATTTTTGATTTCAATAAATTTGCGAAAGCTTTGCTGTTGCTGCTTAATCAATTTTATAACTGTGCATTTCAAATGCACCTTTTAATTGTTTAGCTTTCATTATCATGAATATGTGTACCGACTGAAAAAATAAGTATATATCTGAAGATGCAAGAGAACTCGTCTGAATAGTCCATTTTTATTGTAGCTATTTCTAGATCTTGATATTTTGACTGACAATTGCTTCACCTCGTGGGAAATACTTACACTTTTACCTTATCGAAACACGTAGCCCCACCGTCGTAAAACTGTACGCTGTATTATGAGAGGAAAACTTGTGCTAAAATAGGAAATAAACTATTTTCGTTGGCTGATTAGTTTATGTAACTAGCATGTTAACGATCATATACAAAATTGCTTAGATACACCTTTCGGAGGTACATCAGTACTTCTGTATATCTTGATAGTTTATTCCTTAAATAAAATAAAAGATTTGAAGGGAAATATACTGATAATTCAAATCTATCAAAAAAAAATACAGCCATTCAACATACCGTTTATTAACTACACTAGACTGTTAACCATGATACTTTCAAACATATCGACGTTCACGCGAAGGCATTTCTCAATCATTTCATTATAAAAGTTATGGCAAATAGCACGTCTCAGTTATAGTGAAAGGTTTGAAAATGGAAAACATTTACTACAGATGAGATAACAAAATAAGAGATCATTTGAATGATCTGATTTAGTTCAAATGTAACTAGAGGGTGTTTGGTATTTAGTAGAAACATAATACATGTAAATGGCAAATTTAAATGATAAAACATATGATAAAACGAATATACAACAACTGTCATAATCCTGGAATAATGCTTCTTTCGACTATGGGCCATTACAATCTAAGGTATAAAGGGGCTATCAATATGCTCAGCTGAAGAATCAAATATTGATCAATGTAAATCGTTTCCACTTACCATTAAATTAAACTGAATAATAACGCTGTTAACAACTTAATTTTAAGAATACAAAAAACAACTTTCTTTTTTCAGAAGATGATCACCAAAGCTATCTTCGTCACATTGGCCATCCTTTTCACAACATGCGACTGTTGGTTGAATGATTATGATGGAAAACTAGAGTATATTTGTCCAAACAATCAGTCTGTATCTGGGATCCGTAGTCAGCATGATAACCGTCACGAAGATAGAATTTTTGATATTCTTTGTAGGGTATCTACTGGGATTGGGTCAAGATGTCAATGGAGTGGTAGGTTGTAAAGTCTAAAATTCATATCCCTATCTTATAAACAAAATATCAAAGGCTACAATTGCATGTGCATATGGCGAGATACAAAACTGAATTAAAGTGAGGACTACAAAATAAAATTATCTATGCATCTAAATATTTTATTTAATTCTTTATATTTTGTTTATCTGATATGTCTGAGAATATTCCAACTTAGTTAACAAAGGAAACTTAAGATTTGTGTCGAAAAATACATAGAATTCATACTTGATGTAAAGTATTCTTGTTTTTGCAATGTTTTTTGTTTATTGCATTGTTGATAATAATTATATGGAATGACACCTCAATACAATGCCGAACTAGTAAAGTTATTGATAACCGAGAAGCAACATATTTTTGAAGAAAGTAACTTACAGAGGCAAATGAACATATCGGGAGAAAAGAAATCTAAGCATACTAGTATACTATTTTATTTAAGATTGATAAGAATCAACAACATATTTTGCCGAAACACATACCGGACACGAGAAAAAATGTCTTTAAGGCGATTTTTAATCTTTATCATATTTCTATTCCTTTTATTCAGGCTATGTAAATGGTTTTGATGAATTCTTTGCATTTCAATGTAAATTCCATGGATACATACATGGAATGAGAAGTATTCACGATAATGGAAGTGAAGATAGACGGTGGGATTTCTACTGCTGTGAACATGACGGTAAATATGAAGCAGATATCGATTGCCATAAAATAGTCTCTAGTCAAAGAATGTCAACTCCGACTAATGTTTTTTTTTTACCGCAAGTTTGGTGTCTGATGTATATCTGATGCCGTTGGTTGTTGGTTTTTGGATTTTTTTTCCATTTAATTTCAGGTTGTTGGTTTACTGCTTTGTATTGTTTAATTTTTTCATAAGTATTATCCTTTTCAAAATTATTTTTATGTCTACCTGTGCGAATTTCAAACGCGCAATTTTACACCAGTAATGAAAACCTTCTATCATTTATGGGTAGATTTTACATAGATAAATTCCGCCGTATTTGACGTGAAACTGTACTTATGTATCCCGTCATACTTTGAATCACACCATTATTTTATTTATTATTATTACTTTTACTGTTAAGTCTGTTTTTTTATTATATCTACTTTACGTGAGTCTGCATTTATGTATGCCGTCATACGACAAAATTATTTTTATGTCTACCTGTGCGAATTTCAAACGCGCAATTTTACACCAGTAATGAAAACCTTCTATCATTTATGGATAGACTTTACATAGATAAATTCAGCCGTATAAGAAAAGCAAAATGAGAATGTTTAATTGATGTATGCCTTTTTGTGATTCTTTGTTACATTTGTTGTTTATGTAGTGATATTAAGATGATAACACAATATTGACTGTTGTACCCCTATTTTTGACATTTTTACTCTTTGAGTATGTTTGTTTTGTTCAAACATCGTTGACAATGCAATGGAATTTGATGCGACTGTCATACAAGTGAGAGGTTTAGCTAGCTATAAAACCAGGTTCAATCCACCATTTTCTACATTAGAAAATACCTGTACCAAGTCAGGAATATGACAGTTGTTATCCATTCGTTTGATGTGTTTGGACTTTTGATTTTGCCTTTTGATTTTTGATTTTCCTTTTTGAATTTTCCTCGGAGTTCAGTATTTTTGTGTTTTTATTTTTTCAAAGGCTGCAGATATAGGCTCTCAATATGCGGCAAACATTTCTTAAATATTATGTTTGTATCATTGTATTGTTTGCATCATAGACAGGGATACAAAATTACTTTGGAGATAAACAAAAAAGTCTTCATTAATTATCTGAACCACAGGAGTGTTAATGAACAAACGTAAGTATTATATGCGACTGTCATATCTGCCCTTTACAACTATTAGAGAACACATGCACATTCGAAAAAAAAGGATTGCGTTGTCGATTGAATGAATTAAAAAAATCGCATTTAACTAATTTTGAAAGGTACTATTTTGTCAAATAATAATAATTTTCATTAGCAACACGATGGTTGTTACTAGCGAATCATCTGCATTCAACCAAGTTGTTTTGTGTATTGTAAGTGCATTGTTTTTAGCGATTTTGGCGTTTTTCTTGTTGTCCATGATTGTCTACTTACACTTATTTACTATTGTTGCAGGTTTTGATGTTACAGAATGCTACCAGACATCGCATACCAATTGGGATGCCTATTTCTCTGTTGATGTTCCACTGAATTTTGTAATGAGGGGCGTGACCAGCACCCATGATAACAGACATGAGTAAGTTTGAAAATAACCAAAAAATGTCAATAGCTTTAATCGTGGTGTTTATCTAGCATTTGTTACTAATGAACCATGTATAAATCAAGCCAATTTAGGAAATATCTCTCAATTCATCCTTTTAAACCAAAACATATCGTTTTATATTTTTTTTCAATATGTTAATGTGATTTCGGTTGGCCATTTTGTCATGTATATCAATTTGCCTACTCATAGCTTAAAACAACACTTAAAGTTTGATATGTGTATGGGTTCTGTGAACATTTTTTACTTGGACAATCCACACTGTTTTGCAGTTCCTCAATTGTCATGTCCCTTCTACATAACGAGCAACCGGTATCCGAGAGAAAGGAGGAAAGTGTATTACCAAGTAAATTATATTGACCTTTTAGACGATGCCACTGCTGGTGGACGTTTGGTCCCCAATAGTATGACCAGCTCAGTAGTGAGCACTTCGGTGTTGACCTGAATATTGATTATATGGTCATTTTTATAAATTTCCTGTTACAAAAAAAATGTGTTTTTCGTAAATCGAAGGGTGTTCTTATCCCAGAAATAGATTACCTCACCCGTTTTTTTGCACAACTTTTTGGAAGTTTCGGTCCTCAATGCTCTTGGTTGGCTTTATATATATTTTGATTTGCGCGTCACTGATGAGTCTTATGTAGACGAAACGTGCGTCTGACGTATTAAATTATATGCCTGGTACCTTTGATTATATAACTATTAACTAGTGCTTGTGATTTAACTTCGGATGAGAAGGGGTTGGGGTGATTATGGGAAGAAAGTGGTTTTCTAAATTGTATCCGTTTAAAGAAATGTTATTTTCAATTTATTCATTTAAAAGATAATAACATTTAATCAAATATTCAGATAATAACTTGTTACATAAACCTTAAATTGTCAAAAAAAAAAGCAAATCATGAAACGCAGCAACTTATACAAACCGTTTCAAACAATTCAGGGAAGCTTAACATTCTAAACTTTACATTTTTGCTGAACGATGAAACTGCGATTTAATACGGAAATAAAATATAACTTTATATGCCTCGGCCGATCAAAATCACAGCTTCGTATGCAACTTTTATGTAAAGGGAATTATATTCATTCACCAATGTTTACATAAGTATTCTTATTTTGTAGAGACCGAGAATACAGTTTTGAACTTTGCAAACTGCGAGAAGTTTGAAGAGAATCCGATAGAAAATAGAAGTTCATTCCATTGAGTAAGACTCACAGACACAGATTGACATATGAATAAAGGATTTATGTTTTTAAATCTTGTGATTTTAAACGCAACTTGAATACGTATTACAACAAACTTTATAAATAGCAGACAGTCACGCAAACAATCAGATTTAAATATTATGCTCTGTCAGATCGGATTGTCATGTACACGCAAATGCCAACAAAGGTAACAGAGAATTCAGAAAAAAAATGTTTTGTTTTAATCAGATTGAATAATAACAAACAACTGAGGACTTAACCAGTTGATCTCTATAAAAAAGGGCGATAAATCAGAGATAAATCTGAAGACGCTCAATGTAAGAATTTCAACAAGCTGAAGGCTGCCAAGTGATATTGAGTGTGTATAAAGTAAATTCGCAAGTCGATGTTTAAGGCAACAACTAATTTTAATCACCTAATTTTAGGGACCATTCTAAACAAAGAGATATGCTAAAGGAATTATTGTTTTCCTGCATCTTTCATTGTCGTTCTATATGCTTGTGTATTTCATTTTATCAAATGATACTCAAACCAATAGAACCGGATTAGGTTACTAATCGATCCATTGAGTGCAGTAGCGAACCAAATAACTAATAATATCAAACTTGACCATCTTTTCTTCATCAGTTTAATCATATTCAAATTATAAGAGCATAGGTTGAATGGTTCTCGATAACTGCACGGAAATGACATAAAGCGCCATTTTTCAATATACTTAGAACCATAACTCTATGAAGACAAAAGTAACTTTCATAAATATCGAAGTTGACCTCCAATTAGTCATCAATAACAGCATTTACATATGCATTGGTCAAATGGTTCATAATTTATTTCATACAAACGACATAAAGTGCAATTTTCCAATTGAGCAAGGTCCATAACTCGTTAGTACTGAACTTATCTTCCGTTTCATCATCAGAAGTAGCATTTTATAATTTGAAAACAATAAGTAGAAGTGGTCAGTTATTAAATCGAAACGATCTAAAGTGACAATATATTAAGGACTAAAAACCCAGATAGCTACGTTCATTAATCTTAAAAAAAAATGGAAAAGGTTGTCCTGTTAAGGTCAATTACTCATGTAAAGAGTCAACTGACAATTTCTATCATGATGACTAATGTTTAAAATGTGTTGGTATGAACATTCATGCTATTAACTGTTTCTTTCTATCTGTTTGCTTTTATAGATAACAGGCAAGTTTGAAAAATAATAGTAAAATCTTCGTCAAGCAATATACTCATATATACTAGTAGGCTGAAAGATTTGGTGTCGACAGACAGTATGACTTCATACTATACGGATAACAAGTGTAGAAGACAACAAATGAATTTTCAATCATTTGCATATTACCATTATGACTTCTGCTCACTTCATTGGAAAGCAACTAATTTGTTTTTTAGTAACTTTTCTATGAAAAGATTGCATAATTAAAATAATTATTTATTTCCAGAGCCCTATCAAACAATGTATTGTTTTTTTTTCTCTGTTTTACCATTTATTCAATGAATAAAAATAATCCTTATTCTTACAGATGCAATATTGTTTTTAAACAAAATACAGGTCAATTGATAGTCAGCAGATTAAATAGAAAAACACAAAACATTTTAAATTCAATTATTATTTATTCATATAAAAATATATATCAACAGCATCTTTTTGTTCCACTAACATAAAATGTCGCAAATATTCAATAAATCATAAATTGTAAAGAAAATTATAGTAAGTGAGTAAATTCTGTAAAATAAAACCCTAATAATTTGAAGTGTACTTCAATAACAATATCATTTGAGTTTACCAATATGAGTATGTCTAGTAAAACCAGACTGGTTTTGTATTCATGAAACATGATGTTGGCTTATTGTAATAAATTAAAAAGTATAATAGAATAAAATAAATGTGCATTGTGATCAAAGATCCCTGTGCCCAGCTTATCATGGTAATAAGAGGGCTTGTGTCCTGCCTAACTTTTTTTTACCTATTTTCACATGTCATGCTTACAAAAAATGGGCCAATTTTGGATGAGACTTACACCCCAATGTGCCCCACAACTAAGCCTAGATTAGTATTTATCTATACAACCAATCAGTTAGGTCTGTACCAAATGTACCATCTTCTATTTGTTCAGTTTTACAGAAACACAGCAAAGTAAAACATAACAGCTTAATTAATGTATGATAGAACATATAATAATTTTTTTGTTGATTAAGTGTTGACTTAAGACCAATCTATTACTTTCATTAAGAAAAGCAGGAAGACACAGCATTCAATATTTTAGTTCAAAATTAGTGCCTTTCTTAAAAACAACAACTTGTATATTTACTATGGTAAATGACACTCTAACTCACTAACAATGTTACAAAGGAGGAAAACAAATTATAGTTATTGGACCACAGATGAATGATCACATTGTGATTGGTTAAACGCAGTCACATGGTGACCCCCTATGAGACCATAGGGGGTTAGTAGGTTCCATAGGGTTTTCATGACGTGTTAATGGTGACGTCATCTATTAATGTTGAGTGTTTCATTGTTTATTTTTCAACAAAACACAGCAGAAAAAGTCCAGCATTAGATAAATGACCCTACAGATCCAAAGAGGGTTAGTAAAATCCATAGGGGGTGAGGCCAAACCATATAACTTATAATCTGAATCTATTACAGAAATGTATGTAACAGAGCTTTGGTAAAATTTCCACTTATATATTTTTCAATTAAATTTTGACAATGTTAGAGAAGTGAATAAATTCATCATATTAGAAATCTAAATGCATGGATGATTTTGTAAATCAATGTTTTGATCATATTTGCTCACTTCTATTTCATTACTGACTTAGCAGTTTTAGAAAAAGGTTTATTTTCTATGGAATAATGAGGTTCTATGTCAAGAATCCCTGGAAGCTATGAACATGTATTTGTGTTATGATGAAGGAATGGAATCACTAGTTTTAACAATAAATAAATATCTAACAATAGCCCTTCATCAAAGTTGGACAGCTTTAAAGATAATGTTCGGGTTCTCTATGTCTTTTTTACTGTGTACTAGTCTTAGTTCCATCTGTGCTGAGTTTGGTGTGTTACCAGGCCCTGCTTGCTCTGTAATAGATAAATATCATAGAATCAATGTATATTATGAAAGTCTATTCATAAGAATAGTTCATCGCACATAAGGAATTATTTAACTACATTTGGTAAAATATAAATGACCATTTGGGTGAAGGCATTAATTTAAAAAAAAACCTTAATTTTGACAAGTTACAATATATCAATTACTGCTGTGACCTTGATAAACAAGATGTTGACCCTAAAAAATATGGAGGTCATTTACATATTTTACAAGAATTATCAAGTAATAAAGTTTGGTCAAGATACACTTGATTTATATTAAAATTTATCCTAAAAACATTATTTTTGACAAAGAAGCAAGACTTCTTTCTAGTATATTACACATATGGCAAGTTTTACTTTATTAACAGTTCAGATAAAAATGTCTTAAAAAGCTTCCTTACTTTATTTTAATATTAATTCAAGGGATGTATCTTAAAGAAAAGAAAAAAAAATGTCATCCAAAAACTAATCAGTAAGTCACATTACAATAGAAGATATGGAGAATGCCAATATAGTAAAAACCTTACAATACACACAAAAACACATTGATATGGTTTATTGTACTGTGATTCCCTTGAATGCTTTTTACATTTAAGAAATGACTGTAATATTTTTTCTGTCTACGAAGAATAACATAAAAAGTTTGGTGCTCAATGAATAACGTGCGTAGCAGGTTATTTAACAGTGTGCACCACATTTCTTATGTTATTTCCAAAAGACAGAAAAATATTACAGTCATTTCTTATAATTTAATTCTAAATTTCATTTTAAACCCTAGACAACCATGAAAAAACGTTGATGACATCACGGTCACATGACTAATTTATGTCAATAGGCTCATAACAAAATAACGTCAGCCAATCAGAAGATGTGTTACATCCAAAATTAAATTATAAATAAATATCAAATATGTTTGTTCAAAACTGATTTATAGTTATTCTGTCTGACATCTTTAAAACCAATTACCTTGCGCATATGTAAGTGTTCTTTTAATCACAGCTTGTAAGGTAGATAAAGTTTTTTCTAAAGCAACCTGGAAAATAAAATATAAAGTGTGTAATAGATAAAAAAAAAATCACTTTCTAAGCAACGTAATAAACTAAATTAATACCAATATGCAAATCTGTACTATTCCACTATTAACAGTATTTATTTTAAGAAGGCATGTAAAAACCTCTCCCTTATACGTTGTTCAATATACTATTTATAATAGAGAAATGAATTTCTTCTATGACATTTTATTTTAGTTATATAGTTAATTTGGAAATTTTTTACTGACCCTCCTGGTTTTACAAATATGAATGTTTTCTACCTAAACAAGAAACTCTTATTCAATGGTTGTACTTCAGATGGACTAAAATAAATCTATCAATTTGTTAATGATTACCTGTAACTTTTTATCTGTCTGCATCCATGCCATTAAGCAGGCTGCAAATAAATCACCAGTTCCTACAAATATGGCTGGTAGGAGTTTAAACTCGATCTTGAATTTTTCTTTGCAACCATCTGAAAAAAATATTGTCAATTGAATGACAGACAATAATTTACAGCAATAGGTAAAAAGCTGCATGAAACAACTATAAGTGCTACGTTCAAAAGTATATAAATGTTGAATAAAATGTAAGCTTACATATTTAAACCAGCTATGACTGTTGCAAAAACTTACTTTTAACTGTGCTAGCTAGGCTTACTTTGGTACCATTACTTCCAAGGTTACTACTACTAATAACAATGGTCTGTGGACTGTTACAAAAACTTACTTTTTACTGTGCTAGCTAGGCTCATTATAGTACCATTACTTCCAAGGTTACTACTACTAATAACAACAGTCTGTGGACCCATGTTATGGAGATCATCCATTGCCAGCAGAGCATCTTCTTCACTTTTTATAGATCTCCCCGTCAACAATCTGAAAATGGAAGGTTCACAGCTGAAACGAACATTTTATTGACACTCTTTATACATGAAATAGGAGACACTTCTTATCTCTAAACCATTTGAACAATCTGGTTATATTTAACTATCCAGTTAAAATAATAAAACATGTCTAGCTATTGAATAAAGTGCAATGCATACAGAATTATTGATTTTCTGGTTATTTTAGTCATCGAAACCTGGTAAACATCTCCTTATTTGATGTGTGAAGCAACACTTTTACTTTTAATTATTGCTTAATGATGTTTTGGAATTTTTGTTAGATTTTCTGGTTTTATCCATTTGAATGCCTTAAAAAAATTCCCCATGAACCCCAATTTTTCTTTTTATAAATCTTTTACATGTATTATTATCAATGATTAAAAGTCATTTGTAAAAGTGTTATTCATATCTTTTAAAAGTATTTGAGAACTTTAACTGGTCAATGATAAAGCTATGAAAACTCAAGGGAGAAATTTTCCTACCAAAGTTCCAATGGCTAATATCTCGAAAACAAGCTCATTGACCCCTGTATTTTTTTGCTTTTTTGATTCCTCAATTTATTCCCTTTCAATACTTACTAGTTTTATGAAAAGTTATTTATTTTGAAACTGAGCAGCGAACATCCTTAAATCTTACAAAATACTTTTTAGGTTCCATCTTCAATTCGGGAACTCAAAATCTATTTTATGAAGTGTTTACAAACAATGACAACTGATAGTACTTACTCTGCTTCGTATTGGTTTGGTGTAATGATATCAGCTAGAGGTAAAATGGTTTCTTTATATACAGGTAATAACTCTTCTGGAACATACTATAAAGTAATACAGCTAGATTAGGGTATACAAATATATATGTGTGTTTCCAACTTAAAATAGGACAAAATGTAAACAACTTTGTACATCTGGTTCCAAAATATTATCATGTTGAAAGTAATCAGCATCATGAAATATCTACAATCCATTTAATTTAAGCATTTTTTGGTTCCTGTACATCTTATTTCCACTTCTCAAGAAATGTTAGATATTTTTGTGGGTCATGTATCAGTGATAAGTTGTCTTCTTTATATTATTTTACATTTTTGTCATTTCAGGGCTTTTTATAGGGAACTATGAAACATGATTTTGCTCATTATCAAAGGATGTACAGTCACCAATATTTATTTATTTATGTGTCATTTGGTTTCAGGAGAACATAGTTGTCTAAATGGCAATCAAACCACATCTTTTGTTTATATTTACATAATTTAAGTTGTGTAGTACATATAGTAAGCACCAAAATTGTTTTCAAACTGAAAAAACCATCTCACATGGTCTTTTCCTGGAAGTGTCTCAGATCTCTGATTATATTTCACATCTGCTTATATATAGTAAAACCTAATAACATTACCATAATGTGGTTACCATGACAACCTACCATTTTACCATTGTCTCCCATCACTGGATCACACACTGAAAACAAAAATATTATGGATGAAAACTGGTCTTTTGAAGAATGCCAATTATTTTATCATTTAAAAAGTATAAATCTACATTGCTTGTATCATACAGAGGTTTTTTTTTTAAATTTGTTGTAGCATGCAACACACACAGAGGTATCATTTCAGACCCCAAGCTTTATTCAAATCACAACTGGCATTGGAAGTTTTCGTCATTTGCTGACTGAGATCTCTAACAAATAGTATGTGTTTTGATGAATAAAAAGTTGATTTTGTTTACAATGCTAAAGAAGATTTGTTATCAGAATACGTAAGATTACTGTGGATTTTTTTTTTTCATGGGTACCAATTTGGTGGATTGAAGTAAACTTTCATTTTCATGAATAATTAATTTTGTAGTTTTGATTTAGTCTGCAAGGATTTCTTGCAATTCATTGAACATTTAAATTCATGGTTTCCCTGTACCAAAGAAATCCACGAAAATTAGTACCTGATGAACAGTAATGAACCCACACCAGTTGAAGGTTCTTTACTGGTATATCAATTGTATCATCATTCATTGACTGAAATGTGTGAATTGATCAGGAGATATCACCAGAAATAAGGATAGATGATAAACTTTAGAAGAAAACTTCTCTAAAGAACGACACAGTAAAAGTAAACGCCCTTGAAAGCTAGTGATTTATGGTACACCATCAGTCAGACTTTAAAATTGAATATCATAAATGTAATTACTTGCCATATGTCAGTGTAGGATTAGTTTTCTTCATATCTTTTATAATATCTCCCACTTTTTGAAGGAATGATTTGGATCCTATATACCCTACAAATAGATGACCAATGAAAAAATAAATAGATAATCATACGTTTGCCAAAAAAGAAAATAGAATGTAGGGTTGTAAAATCCTTTATCTACTTTTTAAAGTTCTAAAACAAATGAAGTTGGCCATAATCATAAACACTTTTATCATTTTCTGGCATTTTGAATTAAATCAAAGTTTTGAGCATGTGTAAAACTAAAAATCTTATCATTTTCATTAGTGAGGCAGTGTGACAACAACCCAGTAAGGCTTTATCAAATGAAAGTTCACATTTTGGTTAAATACAAGCTCGAGCACGCCTCAGGGTGCTGAATTTCTTATTGTGTGGAAGACCCATAGGTGGTGTTCAGCTGTTTTTGCTCTTTTTTTTATGGTTGTTGGCACATTCCTCATATCCATACTCATCTTTATTTGATGGTTATAACATATTAAACACAAAGGCTTTTTAACACTCAATTCTGTGTGTCAATCACATTTCTATAGATTCATATTTACCTTTTCAATATTGTGATTGGATTGTTTTATGTATCCCCTCTGTTTGGTTCTTTATTAGTCGATATGTATTGATTTTTTATTTCCGCCAAATGTGTTTCTAAAGTTCCACTACAGAAAATTCATCGTATTTCCTTTATAATGGTGCTGTCATACCACAGAGTAAGTTTTTATTACTTGTATTATGAACTTTGCTGATCACCGAATCATTCTGTAATTTTTGTATGTTTTGTGTAAAGTGGTGAATTGTGTGCATTTTGACCGGTATTTGTTTACATCCTTGTAACGCCCGTTAACTGCTTTTTTTGAGTATTCATGTATAAGTTAAGATAATTAACCTGCCTGGTCTAACTTTGCCCCATTAAATTTTTTATTTTTAAATCTGCGTTACTCAGTTTCTTTAAAGAAAATATTTCTATGGAACGCCATTTGTGTCATTTAATGGACGTACAGTTTTTTTTATATTTTTTACTTCACATTGATAAAAATTGCTCTATTTTATAAATGTTTGTGTGTATGAAGACATCTTTTGCTTGTAAGGTTGTATAAATGTCTATCTACATGTAGGTAGCTGTTGGATCATTCACATGCAGTTTTCTATGGTTTACAAGTTGTGGCAATTAGTTAGTGACATAATTGTATTTTTTTAGGTAACACTTTGCCATTGTTTTGCAAACATGGTAATTTGTTTTATTTTGTATCTTTTCAGTTTTGTACCCTCCCCAGAGGTTCTGTGTATGAATAAAGACATAAATTACGATATTGGACTTGTCTTTCTTAAGACTGCACAAATATATAAAGAAAGTTTACCTGTGAGTAAATGAGTAAAGTTGTGTATATTGTTTTCTTTGAGGCCTTCATATAAACACTCAACATCATCATCATTTAAAACTTGTCCTTTGAACTTTCCATAACCTTCAAAAGTAAAAATTGTTTTAGAGCCAACAGATTTCAGTGCTGTTTCAATAGAGAAAACTACAAGAACAAATATTTTTTTGTACACCTTTAATGCAAGAAATTGATAAACAAAATATTTCTTGTAATACATATTTTATTATTAACCAAATGGTCACTGTATGGATGATTAAAATTGAGAATGAAAATAGGGAATGGCATGTTTTGATTACAGCATGATATTGATACATATAGATTCTCAAGTACATTGGTACCAGTGGACTATTGAATTTATTGAAAAGAGTTATATTTCCTTATTTTACAGCCTGTCAGTCTCAATCAGATAAATTTAATAAAGTAAATATCTAAGAATCAGTTTCTCTAAAAAAAAAATCAATTTCAATGTCAGTATGGATAAACAAACAATCTCCTTTTGCATGTTTTGAGTGTCACAATCCGAATTAATATTTCTGTCATACAGTTTTAAAGATGTCAATTTCTCTGACAACTTTAGCACATTACGATTGATTAAAAAAACGGTCAAATTGAAGATTAAGAGAAAGGCTGTTATCACTTCTTATATGTAATGTGAGAACACTCAACTTGTAGTATCAACTCATGGTGTTGATTTGAGAAGGGATTCGTTGTTTCTATAATATACCTCAGCACACGATTGTTTTAGGATGAAAATAGAAAATCTGTTAGAATTCCATAAAACCTTTATACTATCAAAAACGAATGGTAATACATATGTATCTAACCTATTTTTTACTTCTATTTCTTGTTATTCATTAATATAAATAGCAATGTGATACAAATAAACTCAGGGCAATCCAAATTCCTGCACGCCATCCTGGTAAACTTAAAATGAAGAATCTTCTAATTTTATTATGTGATATCTTGACTTTATATATACAGATATATGTTACAGGCATTTTGTAAAATGACTAAATTTTCAGGCAATTTAGAAAATGCCTAACCTTGACAGGCATTATACAAAATGACTAAAAATACCTAGTCATTTTGTAAAATGACTGAATTTTTGAGGCAAAATTCCACAAATTGCCTGTTGAGTTTCAGGCAATTTGTAAAATGAGGATATCATTGAGATGCATATGGCAAAAGATCACAAAAACACAATACCTTGCAAAGAAAATAACTAATGGTTTGGTAGAACTGATTTTTTTCTCCAAACCCCTGATCAGAAGTTTTTTATGCCTTATGA
The DNA here is from genome assembly GCF_036588685.1 of Mytilus trossulus. NCBI lineage: Eukaryota > Metazoa > Mollusca > Bivalvia > Mytilida > Mytilidae > Mytilus > Mytilus trossulus. The sequence goes on along the minus strand of NC_086382.1, from coordinate 71,075,482 downwards.
TATATATATATATGTTCTTTTTAGTGAAACTACATTAAGTAGATTCTCACTCTGTATTTCAGATACCAACACAGAATTTATGAATATTTTGTCAAAATGGCATAGCCACAAATTCTTCTGTTCGATCAATAAAACAAAATTTGCAATTAGATTTTTTAGAAAATGCAGATTTAAAACAGTATTATTATATGGAGTAGAGAAAAGTTCGTTTTTATTTGACCCATTGCTGTTTTTTGCTTTCAGTCAAAAAATACATAATGCATTTTTAAGCCATGAATAAATTGGTAATAACTCAGTTGTATGGATTATTTCAACAGTGGATTGACCTAGTTAAAGGACAGAAGTTTAAACTGCAACTTGAAATTGAAATGTGAATTTTGACAGGAACACAAAATCTCCCCTGCAGAACAACCTTAGAGTTCTCAACCAGTTGTCCAATCGTCTGAAAATGTCAGAGCTGTTAGGTCTAGATCTTAACCTGATGAAATTTTTAACTTCCATGTCAGTTTTGATCTAAATGCATTAGATTTAGAGATATATTAAGCCAAAAACTGTATTTTACTCCTATGTTCCATTTATAGCCATGTTGTCCATGTTGTTTGGCAATCAGAGATGTTTTAAACCAGATACTCTAATGATGATTGTGGCCAAGTTTGGTTGGCCTAGTAGTTACATAAGAGAACATGATTAAAAAAAATTAACAGACAAAAACGGAAGACAGCCACCGAGATGAGAATAACACATTTGACTCCTTTGGCTAAAAGAGCTAAAAATCGACAAAGAAAAGAAACATTACAGTGCTTTGACAGGATAAGCTTTGGCTGCTAAAAAGGGATCAGTTGTCATGGACACATCTACTTGAGTCCGTTTCAAGCTATAAGTCAAACGATGCGGATAAACGAATCATGATAATATACTTAGATTTTTTGGGGAACATATGAAAAAGTTAAAAGTGGGATGATCCAGATTTCTCCAACTGTGGTTGGAGTGATCAATCAGATTTTACGCCACACAATATATTTGCTAAAAAAACCAGGACAAATATTGTGTACTGTCCTGTCTTACGAACATTTTGAGAAATTTAAACAAAAGGTTGTTATGTGCTTACAGTGTGAATTGTAATAATTCAGTAAAATGTATTCTTGATTATCATGATTATTTAAGCTCTTCTTTTTTAATTCAGTAATTATGATAATTGAAACAGCTCTGGTGTTCAATTGTTTTTCTCAACATTTTATTCTATAAAAAAATTTCAGGAATTTGGAAAAATGCCTTTCAATTTTTTCAGGCATTCTGTAAAATGCCTAGAAAATTTAGTCATTATGAATAATAACTGAATCGTGCAGGCATTTTACAAAATGCCTAAATTTGAAAATGCCTGTAACATATACACCGAATAGGAATTAAATTGTTATTTAGTGCTGACCATCCCCCAGCTATTACATACATGTATATAATTTGTTGCCATGGTAACTTGATAAATGTGAAAATTGTTTTCATTTTCTGAACACCCTGTTTTAAGTGCAGTTTCAACAATGTAATGATTATCATGATTATGTATTATGATAGTAACTTTTAAATGTGTACTAATATTTGGAGCAGATAAGGGTCTTATATTGCATCTCTGATTTGTTAGATTTTCTGATAAAATGAAATGTTTATCAATTTATTCATACTTTACCTGTGTGGTTAGAAAATTGTACTGAGTTTATTGTACTAACATCAAAACCAAGGAGCTGCAAGTAAAAACAAAAATGTCAGAAACTGCAATGTACATATATGTTAGGCTTTATTACAGTTTATTTTACAACAAAACCAGAGAAGATAGTTATATACTATCATGACTATTTGGGCTTATCTGTTTATTTTGGAAGATTGGTTTATTAAATTTCAGAATGGAATATTATTATCTTGATGTTGAAAATACATTGTACATAGGTTCTTTTGAGCTGAATTCTCAGAATTGAAGAAAGCTAAATAATTGAAAAAAAAAGTGGTGTAGTTTATTCTTTGAAGAGTAGCTGTTTTAGAAAAAGACTTTTGACCAGAATTCTCAAATTTTAACCTATCTATATACAGTACAGTGAATTTGTAAATCTCTAATTACACTATAGAACTTTACATATATATATATTTTTTTTCTTCAAAATAGAAATAGATCATTAATTTTGAATTTGAGAAATATATTATACGAAATCAAACACTTCTAGTTAAAACTATTTTAAAGTGATTAGTTATATGCAGTAACCTCAGCATGGTCATTCTTCGTAAAAACTCAGGTGATCACAATAGGCAAGTGAGAATGGAAAACTAAACTCAATCATCAATATAACCGATATTTTAATGTACATGTTATACACCTTAATTCTTACTTGAATATCCATGCTTCTTTGTTGATTGTTTACAAATGGGTGACAATGGTTTAAACTTTGGCTTCAAAACATGACCCTTATTAACATGATTAATTAGCTGTCATACTTTCACATCACTGATGGATTAAATTATTTTTTGACAATAATAAGAAATGAATGTGAAAAAAAAATGATAAAATCATGCACGGAAGACTTAGTTTATGATATGTGTATGCATTGGTTCAAGACTTGGATTAACATTATTTTTCACCAGTCACTTGTTTCATACAAGGAATTGTTATATTTAAAAGGAATGGAAATGCGGCTCGAGATCAATCGGGATACCAACAGCGCACCCGCAGAGCTATAAACCATGTATGGCTCAGGAGGAAGTATGATGAATAACATAAAAAATCATGACGGAGTTCCATTTCCTGTCATATAAATCGGTCTTTAAATTCACGGGGTCATCTTGCTTGAGACGATATAAATGAGATAGAAACCCGAAATCAAGAATAAACTTTTATTCCTAGCAAAAAGTAAGGCCTTAGGTATCATTTTAATGCCTCATCAAACATACGTTTGTAATATTGTATTGAGTAAATTCTCATTAGAATAGACCTCGGTCTTGAAAATTGAGGGAGTTTCATCCGAATTTCAAAACAAAAAATACTGTGTTTTGATTTTTTCCTAAAAACTTGAAAACTGCGAAGTGCAAAACAAAACAGTTGATATCATTATGAAGCCGAAACATTATTCTATCGCTTAGGCTCTTTTTGAAGCTTCTTGTAACTTTTTTGAATTTTCTACGATTTTTCGAAATTTCAGTTTTGAGTTTCAATAATCTGTCAAAATATGTCTATCAATCTGGGGGTGCACTACGATTTCTTTATTATATTGGAAAGTAGAAAGAAAAAAGTGAGAAAATGAGATATCATTTAAAAGAAGGAATATTTTTCTACAGTTTGGTCTAAATTACGAATGCTAAATGTAATTGGTACAATATATATGATTTTATTTCAAAACATGTTGAAAATTTGAAGTTGTGCGTCAACAAATACATCGACACTTTGTATTTTGGTATAAGTTAAATAACTACTTGAAATAGATGTGACATTGACATATAATTTAAAAGCTTAGTCTTTTTTCTATCGCATAGTGTTGGTTTTATGAAAATGGTGATAAAAACGAATTAGCTATAATTTTTTCAAAATCCCATGTTTATAGTTCACATTGACGCCATTTTGTTTGAAATAACAGACAAGAAATATATAGAAGACACACGATGTGGATTCATGTGCCTCTTTATATACCATGTATTTTTTTTTGTCAAATGCTGCTTTAGATACTAAATCGTTGTTTAGAATTATAAAGCGTTGCCACAAATTACCATACGAAACAGCAAAACTTCCTTCCTTTTTTCTCCCAGAGCAGTAGTCTATAGGCCGCAAAAGTATTCCTTTGGTGTTAAAATAAATAAAATGCGAATGTGGGAAAGTTTTAACTGTTTCTAATTAGAAAATTTATTGCATCTCTGCATAATTTAGCATTAACTAACAGGTGAGCTCGACATTATTAATTTTTAACATCTTAAAAGTATGGAAGACCAGAGACAAATTAGCTTATCATTGATACATGATATATTATACCTGCAAATTGGAACATCCTGCATGCCGTTGTATATTATAACACTTGTAATCTGAGTTCTTTTATCTAGATAATATACTGCAGTTGTTTACATTTTCCTTCCTTCATAATAATTTATTAACTTCTTTTTTTAACAGTCATTTAGTTACATTTTTTAAATGTCCTTTATTTTGCATGAAAACTTTTTAACACTCGTAAAATGTCCGATATCATCTGATTGTGAGATAACTTCATGAAATATCACGATAAAAAAATGAATAATAAGTTTTTATCACTAACTTTGCATGTGGTTGTATTGTTATATTTTTTTTCTTGGATTAATTTATTTTTCGTTTCATTATTTATCACTTAGCTACTTTACCACGTTCGTACTACACAATGTAAGTACCGTTACTCTACAATAGAATGTGTATTTTGAATTATCTTCTAAAAAAACAATAATATGATTTATTTTTCGCCAAGCAAATTGAAACATAATGCCCCTTAGAATGATGTTTTAGTCATTATTTTTTATTACAGAAACATGCCTAAGAAGAAAGAAATATCATTGTCAAGTTAGATAACTAGTGTCAGATTAAATGACCACGTTCGATAACTTCTACCAGATAAGTAATGAGCCAGTTAGAGCGATGGGGTGTAATTAACACCCGGTCAAAGCAAGAGATGCATCATAACATTTTCTTTGAAGTCGGCCGCGTTTCCATTCCTTTTAAATATACAATTCCTTGTTTCATATGACCTGAAAGCAGTCATTGGTCAAAATGTACATGTCAGGACAATGATGGATGATGTAAGGAGCTGCAGACAACAAAACTTTTTTTTTTAAATATATTGACAACATAAAATTAAGTATCAGTTTTTTGGCAGAATCATATAAGCATATCAGACTGACTGGACTAATGCTAGACGGGACAGCTGGTGGCTAAATCATGTGCACGAGTATGGAAAGCTGAAGGTTGACTTTGATCATTCAAAGATCTACCTCACCTGTAATGGGAATGAAGCACTCTTGTTTCCGACATAACCAAACACGACAGTACTCTGTATCGACAATACACGGCATTCTTCGTTCGCCATTGTTTTCCCTAAATGTATAAACAAAGTTGAAACGTTGTGCTGTCCTGACACTGACAATCACAATGACATGTGAGGCAAAGGTTAATTCATATAATTCCGGGTTATGTGTAAAAATAGAAAGAATACCGGATAGATTCCGGATATAATATTTTATATTTGATTTTTAAAGGTTATTGATTTATATGAATATCTCAAAATTATTTAAATAAATATGTGATTCTTTATGAATATGAATCTATATCAGTCTGGAAACAAATTATATCTAAAGAATAGGAAGAGCAGTAAAATTAAAATCATCCTTTTCATCACATCGTATTTAAGGGGGCGTGTCTACTTTCGTTTTGAATAGTTAGTACTACAGTACCTTCGATCAAAGTGTAGCCGACAAAGTAAGTTCATATATAGTTCATTCCTAAATGACAACATTTTAACTTTATTTCCACCAAACCGTGATACCTAATTAACATTAACTAACACCCTAACACTTCATGAAATCAAACATTGATGTGACTTACATGCACGTCCTATTTGTTAAACTTTACATTGATCTCACGCTTTATCCGTTAGATGCTTTTCAAATATTTTTTTCATCTATGAAGGTTATATAATAGGGATCAAATATAAAAGAAAATGAATAAGCTTACAAAATCTGCTAGGCACCTATTAATGTTGTGATGTGACTGCCACTATGGTTTCAGAAATTAAAGGCTGAAGGTTGGTACCTGTTTAAACGTTTAAACCCGCTGTATGTGTTCACAGTGTCAAAAGTCAGAAACATGATGTCCAATGCTTGTCGTTTGCTGATGTGGTTCATAAGTCTTTTTCGTTTTTTTTTTGTATAGACTATACTGTTGGAATTCCCGTTTGAATAGTTTTACACTTGTCATTTTGGGGGCATTTATAGCTTGCTGTTCGGTGTGAGTCAAGGCCAATGTTGCCATGACGCATTACACCTTGTATGGTACTTCTAAGTTTTAATTTAGAAATAAGGAAATGAACGTGCTACGATGACAAATATCCACTATAGGGACAAACAGACCACGTCCACTTGTATGTTTGTCTATCTGATGAGTTAAGCCTTTTCAACGTATTTTTATAGTTCGTTCTTATGTTGTACTATTATACCACTGTCCCAGGTTAGGGGAGGGTTGGGATCCCGCTAACATGTTTAACCCCGCCACATTATTTATGTATGTGCCTGTCCCCAGTGAGGAGCCTGTAATTCAGTGGTTGTCGATTTTTTTTACGTAAATAAGGCCGTTTGAATTGTTTTACATCGTCTTATCAGGGCCTTTTATAGCTGACTATGCGGTATGGGCTTTGCTCATTGTTGAAGGCCGTACGGTGTAAATGTCTGTGTCATTTTGGTCTTTTCTGGATAGTTGTCTCATTGGCAATCATACCACATCTTCTTTTTTGTCTTCAGCTTGCTACATGTATATATTATTTTGTATTACAACCTTAAAAGTCCAACCAGGTACCCATTTAACATAAACTAAAAAAAGTAATTTATATTTGAGAGGTAAAATTATAACCGTTTTTGTTTGTTTGTTTGGGTTTTTTTGTTTTTTTTTTTTGTGGGGGGGGGGCAAAATTAATATGGTCCATGATATCATGAGTCCGTGCCTGATAACTTACTTCGTTTTAGTATAAGCTTTAGACAACCAGATATAGGTCAAACCGTATTAAACAGACACCGAAACAGTTCAATATACACGTTACATAATAATATTACAATGTACACTGATTGTGGGCCATGATTATATAAAACAAGTTTAGTGGATAATGATATCACATAATAGGGTTGCCAGTCACATTTATTCAATTGGATAAAAGTATTAACATTCTAAAGTTATTTATTCTTTTTTTTAAAGTTCCACCGATGTTAGGTACTGTTATATATATATGTATTATATATAACATTAAAGATTGCCTAACAATGTAATTTTAACACACTATTTTAGTATGTGAATATAAGAATGTTTAAAATATTTACAAACTGATGAAAATAAACGCAATATGTCTTTATTATATAACTTTAGTATATATATATACTAGCAGTGAAAGTACTACGGAATGGTGTGACAGCAGTGAAAGTACATTTGTACTAGTAAAAGTGATGAATTGAAACCGTTATTATATTTCAATAATTTTCTTATATATATATATATATAGTATATATAAAATTGAGAAAGGAAATGGTAAATATGTCAAAGCGACAACCACCCGACCATAGAGCAAACAACAGCCGAAGGTCTTCAATGTAGCGAGAATTCCCGCACCCGTAGGTGTCCTTCAGCTGGCCCCTAAAATATGCATAATAGTACAGTGATAATGGACGTCATACTAAACTCTGAATTATACACAAGAAACTAAAATTTGAAATCATACAAGACTAACAAAGGCCAGAGGCTCCTGACTTGGGACAGGCGCAAAATTGCGGCGGGGTTAAACATGTTTATGAGATCTCAACCCTCCCCCTATACCTCTAGCCAATGTAGAAAAGTAAAAGAATAACAATACGCACATTAAAATTCAGTTCAAGAGAAGTCCGAGTCCGATGTCAAAAGATGTAACAAAAGAAAATAAATAAAATGACAATAATACATAAATAACAACAGACTACTAGCAGTTAACTGACATGCCAGCTCCAGACCTCAATTAAATGTACATATTTATATATATTTCGAATAAATTAAAAACCGACCGTGCAAGGGCTGTATAGACAGTCAAGGTCGTTAAAAACTTCCATTTGTTGGAAAATTAAAGCAGCTTAAATATAGTAATAGGAAAAGTATAGTTTTCATGAAATGATTTCCATGTCACACCATTCCGTTGGAGACTTACAACGAACATCAAGTGTTGTGTCTTAAGTAACGGTTCATGATGAATGATCGAAACTATTTTTGATCTTTCTGCACGTCCACCCCGAGACCACGTTAAAACAGTGCATACAAGCAAACTCTTTATTTTTTGTTGCCAACATAAAAATGTAGTTATGAGAATTGAGTCCTATTCCTATTATAAAGGGTTGTATAAGCCTTGAACTTAACCACATTTGAATTAGGCTCATTGCAGCCGTGCTTCATGCGAAATATGTTGAGGTCAACAATTTTATACCCAATTAAAATCAAATTTGAAACATCCAATTCTTAATTATTATCTCCCCCCCCCCCCCCACCCCCCTTCTGATGTCATTTTATAAGTCTTAAGGTCATTAAATTGCAATAAATCAGGCAAAATATCCGCCAAGCTACACGTGTCGGGTGTTTACGTCATGTACATTTCTGCAATATCATTATAAAAACTAAAAATCCATTACTGCGACAGAGACCTTTTATTGGAATTATTTTAAAAGCACTGAAATTTTATATTATAATCGCAAGAATTACTGTACTTTCAGATGCCTGGAAAAATGGAAGGTAAAGTTTGCGTCTGTACCGCATCAGCTCAAGGTATAGGAAAGGCTGTAGCATTGGTAGGTATATGTAAGAATGTATAATGAAATATTAAAAGTAACACTCAAAGAAATAGCAAACTTATTGCATTGGGTATATTTTGTATGTTAGATAATATAACTGAGACACAACATATACAAAATCAGTAATTTCATTGATTTGACTATAATTGTATATCTTTTTCAGGCATTTGCAAGAGAAGGAGCACAGGTGATAGCTACAGACATCAATGAAGAAAAACTAAAAGAACTAGCAGCCGAATCGTCCAGTACGTAAAACTTTCCATCAGCATCTCTTTTTTCTTGTAAAGTATCTTTTAAAGTATGATGTTTAGTACTTAGAGTAAACAGTGAGGAATAATCGTAGGTATTAAGTTTGAACAAACTGAAACCAAATATGATTAGATGTTGCTGTCACGGACTCGTTATGAAATGGACTTATCACCCCAAAAACACAACATGACTAAAAGACATATAAAAATAAGGCAAAAACAAAAACAGATGAGGAGGCGTAAAACATAAATGCCGATCTGCCCAAGAATAAGGCAGTGGTGAAAACATTCAAAAAAATTCCACATAAGTTACATTAATTTAAGTTCAAAATGTTTAATAATGCACAAATATAACTTTCGTTTCCTTTTTCTCTTCCGGCATTTCAAGATCTATTTTTGTTGAAATGCAATAGAAAGATCAAAATGTTATCAATTGTTTAATCAAACTTGTGTCAATACAGATCTTTTGCTTTCCAAAAGAATCAAAATAACTTGGTATTCTTTCAAAATTACTCTTTAAATAAGAAATGATCATACTGTTATACTCACATAAGCTGAAGTAACCACAGCATTTAGTAGGCTTTGTACTGAAACTAGTAGGGAGCTAAAATCCTTTTTATTACTTATCTTTCAGACTAATAGAAAGATAAATAAAAAAGAAAAAAAGGTTATTACTTTTCTATTATTTAAACGGTAGAACTGTAGAAATGATAAGTACAGCTCATTATAATTTTTGTTTTTATTTAATCCTCTTGTAGATATATCAGTACAAGTTTTAGATGTAACAAAATCTGATGCGGTGAAGGCGTTTGCTGAGAAGATAGATAAAGTTGATGTATTATTTAACTGTGCTGGGTATGCGTTTCGGTCGACAATAATTGTCATAGTGGCGTCTGTATATATACATAGATTCTTAAAATACTATTAGCGCATGCACACTATTTTTGTTGTTATTTGGTTTAATTGTTTTAGGTTGCATTTCTGTAAATATAGACCTTGAAATCCCCCATGGGAAACTCCCTTTGCAGCTAAAACTTTGCCACTTTTACTATGCAGTTTTGTAAAAAAAATTATATCCTAGAATTGAGAGTCAATTTGCACTACTATTTTTTCAAAGGTCAAAACATAGGGCTGCGGTCATGTTTTCAACATTTGTTTGCCCCGGAATTGTTAGAGTTCAAACTTATTTTAAAAATCTGTACTACCCCTTCTTTTACTTTGTTCCTACTGCAGAATTCAATTTTTACCGCAACGATATATTTCTCTACCGGTAATTTTTCAAGTTATGTCTCTATTAGATAAAACATAGAGATAATATCAGGAACCAGGACGTCAGCAAACCAGGATATCTATGAATATTATATATCTCACCCCTATGCACCGAACATAATTATATGGATTTATATGGTCAGCTGTACACCGTACACAACGCTTCTTTAGGGGTCAAATATAGAAAAAAAACATATGTATGAAAAATTTCAATGCAAATTATTGAAACCGCTATACTTATTACACACACACTTTGACCTTCTATCAGAAAAAGAGTAGCAATGAATATAGAATTATATCGGTTGACACGAGGGCCAACTTCTTTTACAAGTATTTGCACATGATTTTAGGAATTCCTCTTGTAATGTTTTGAGAAAATAATGAGACATCTCTAATCATCAACCTACTACCAAATCATTTCCCAAAACAGCAGTTATGTTTAGATGGAGTACAGATTGATATTATGTGAACAAAACATAGATTTTTCGTTACTGTGTATGATCAAAATCGCTCATGCCCGCTTGGTTAGTACCTATATCCGCTGTACGATGATAAACGGTGAAAGAGATGCGTGGTTTAAGATACAGTTGTATTTACAAAGTTCTTTACACTTTGTCACAAATAAACCATTATAGGTCAAAGTACGGTCTTCAAAACGGAGCCATGGAACAGCAAACAATGAATCGTGTAAACCATTCAAACGGACCAACGGTCTAATCTATTAAAAAAAAAAAGCAAGAAACAAATATATTTTTTTTTGCATATTAAGCATAAATGTGATAATAGTGACGAGAAAACGAAAATTGAACAATTCGAAAATGCAACATTCATGCAATGTAGTGCAAACGACTTTTGTTATCATTTGTATAATCCTCAACGATTGTTTTTATATAATTTGTCTAAGTATATTAATAAAATTTCAGGTTTGTACATAATGGATCTATACTAGAAACCTCAGAAGAGCAATATGATTTTTCATTTGATCTTAATGTAAAAAGCGTATACAGAATGTGTACACAATTTATACCAAAGGTAAACCCAAATATAAACATATGAATTGTAAAGAAGTAAATCCTTGTATACTATGAACTGCAAAAATATATAATGACATCCTTAACTACAACTAAATGTTGGATAGTTTTTATTGATGATTTGAAATTTTGAGATTGCGTTTTTTAAATGTAAACCATATATATATCGTTTATATGTATACCCAGTAGCTGCTAAGAAAAGGGTCGAAAACTGCTAACGAAAAACAATGTTATCAAAGTTTAAACGGTCATAAGTGCTTTTGTGAAAAAAGTTTGTATTTGCCATTATTGGCTAAATGAATACCGTAAACTGTAAGATGTGTATTTTTGTTATTCACAAGACAATAGTCTAGTAGGTTTTAATTCTTATTCAGAACTATATTTCTGTTTAAAGAAATAATTCATAGCGTCAATTTGAAATTCGGGGAAATGTTATACAGCATTTTAAACATGAACGATAACTCCCGACTTATGGTGTTTATAGCATTGATAAGGCCATATAGTATCGGACGACGATCCCAATTGATAGATTTATAATATAGAAATACACTATTTTTAGATGAGAAGTGCCAAGAAAGGCAGTATAGTCAGTATTTCCTCTGTTGCCTCTAGTATCAAAGGTCAGTTTACTTCTTTTATGTTTATAAAGCACTTTTAAATTTGATACTTGAATAAATTGTATATGTTGCGTGGTGAATTCTGTATAGATTATCTCTTCATCTGGTCGCAATTCCATCAGACACCACACTTATATCTGCAGATACAAGAACCTAAAGAAATATTAACTTCAGGGCATATATACATCTGAAGATACGCACAGACACTCATTTTGTCCGTTTACAATACAGCAATTGAACACATTACCCGTTTAATAGTTTGGTCTATCAGCAGATAGCTTTATAGATCTGATATACATCTGATATCCATCGAATTTTATATTTTTTTAATTATTCAAGTTTGCTCTCTTTTGTGAATTCTTTTTCAAATTGTTTTGTGTTTTGATTATTTGTACAGGTGCTCCTAACAGATGTATATATGGTGCTACAAAGGCAGCTATCATAGGAATGTCGAAAGCAATGGCTTCAGACTTTATCAAAGATGGTATAAGAGTAAACTGTGTATGTCCAGGTAAAACAAATAACTGATTTAAAACACCTTTAGGAATTCTCTTTTTTTGTTAATAGTTCTTAGTCAGCAAAGTAGTCTGCATTTCAGTATTTACATGATGAATAATAGAAATGGTTATGATTATAAAATAATTGTTTTCGAAATACAAATATTTGTTTATATCAGGAATAAATCACCTAAGCTTTGTTTGGCAAACCCTTTACGAATTCGATTTAACTTAATTTTTTTACTTGTTTGAATCGAGCGCCACTGATCAGCCTTTTGAAGACGAAACGCATGTCTTTTGTACAAAATTTTACACTTGGTATCTTTGAATAGATTAATTATGCTGCACAAATTGTAAGAATTATTACAAAACACGTCAGTGTATGGCAATAAAAGAAATATTTTGCTTTTTTTGTAGGTACCATCTTTACTCCATCATTAGATTCTAGAATAAGAGATCTTCCAGATTATGACGAGGTAAATAGAATATAACAATAGTTTCAGTTTGATGAAAAAAGTTGAACCTATATTTAACTTTTGAATACAGAAAACAAGTGAATTTAGTTTAAAATCATTTTATGGTAGCGAATAATTGATGGCATATAAGACTATTGTAGATTCATTTTATTTGGAGGTTTCCAATTTTCGTAGAAATTTAAAAAGTTCAACGAATTACATATTTGCTCTAAGATTGTTGGCAAAACCAAAAAATCGAATATTCACATACCCACGAAAACTCAAATATCCACATACCCACGTAATCTCAAATATCTACGTAGCCACGGAAACACAAATATCCACATAGCCACGGAAACTCAAATATCCACATACCCACGAAAACAAAAGTTTTTCTCAATCAACGAAAGTTTGTACCTTCGAAAATAAAAGAATCCACAGTGTGTGGACTATTGCTATTGTTGTATTCACTGTGTGCGGCCGGTCAACGCTTTTAAAACCCTACGAAGTTACAAAAAAAAGCATTAAATACTTATTATTACATTTTTTTAGCTAGGATCGCGTACACAACGATTAACATTAAGTTTTTATTTAATTTACCTGTGCACTTTATTATGGAACCTCGTGTCATCATGAATGATACGTTTTATTGTGTAATGCAATTGCTGACGGAATAACACGTGATGTGCAGTTAGCTGATCAGAATAACGTATTATAATATTGAAACATACATCTAATGTAATTATTCGAAAATATGATAATTTATTCTGGCAAAACTTCGTATGGTATATTTAAATAAATGTTTTACGTTGTATCATAAAACGTCATATTTCTGGTGGAAATATAACTGTGCTTACGAATTGAATGCTTGTAACTTCATAGTGGTGTAAAAGCGTTGACCGAAGTACTTTTTGTATGAAGCGCGGTTCATTCTAAAAATGTGCGCACGGTCAACGCTTTTACAACCCTATGTAATACAAAAAGAAGCATTCAATACTTATAATTACATCTTTTAGCTATGATAATGAAAACACGAATTTTATAATTTTCTTATTTAATTCAAATGTTCACTTTATTGTGGTACCAAGTGTTATCATGAATGGTAACTTTTATTGAGTAATGCAATTGCTTAAGGAAAAACACGTAATGTGCAGTTAGCCAATCAGAATAAAGTATTATCATGAAACTTACATCTAATGTAAATATTGAAAGTTATGGTGTTTGGGTATCCATCAACTACAGTTTTTGTAGTTATACAATAAAACCCGTGACATAATCAGTTTTGAGCACTGGCACTCGAAATCTATATCTCCTTTAGCATAATTAGGCCGAAGTATATAACATAATATCGATATAATACACTTTTTAGGCTATAAAAGGATTCATGGCAAGACAGCCTATTGGCCGATTTGGAACTGCAGAGGAGGTTGCTAATATGGTGTTATTTTTAGCATCAGATGAGGTATTACACATACGTTATGCAATCATATATATTTATATTTGTGACAAAATCAAATGCTCAAACACATCAACGATGTCAAGCACATTAAAAGAAATGACATATAAGCCTGCTAAGAATTGTATGTCACTGCACGCCTTTAGCAATTAGTAAAGCCTTTACCACAAGGACCCGAAATGACAGATGGATCATAACCAACGGCCAGCTTTATGTACAATACCAATATATTTGGTAATGAGAAAGCTATAATTCCATTATAGTACAGGACTTATTTGAGACTGTAGTTCCTCCTTAAGTATAAAATAGGCAGTCGTTGCCACAAGATATTAACGATGACTAGGTAGAGAATTGTTTCTTACAACTAAGATGATGAACCAAAGGTTATTACTGATAGGAATGAGGTTATCTCTTCAAACGTTTTGCGGGAATCAATTTGATTTGTTGGAATTGGATATCTTTGTCAATCATCAATGACCATTATATATTTTATTACTTGTCGAAACCACAATTCTATTATCTTTTCACAATTCATTATCAACCGCGGAAACTTGTCACTGCATTTTTTCTGGCCATGTGCAACATTACATTTAATATTAGAATAAGAATAAACAGTACTTTACCGATGTTCAAAATTTATGAATCCATGTGGAAAAAAGTAACAAACACATTTCCCATCAGTACTAGTTTAATTAGAGCAAATTAGTTCATTTCTATATGATTTCCTGGAAAGAGATGTAAACATTTTAAAGGTATCACACATAATTAGATACAGGAACCCGAGGAATCCTACGTACCGTGATTGTCATTTCTGCATTATAGTCTTCCCGATGACTAGTTGTCTTTTGTTTATTTTGTCTGCTTCCGTTGTAGATTGAATTATAGATGTATAGATTTGAAAATGACTAGATTATGCCTCTTTTAAATTATTTTTTTATCATGATCTCCTCCATTATCTCGTTGTTGAATATTTGAATAATTTACATTTTATGAAATTTTGACATTATGCTTCTTTCCAATTTAGGCTTCCTATGTAACTGGCCAAGAATTTGTTGTTGATGGTGGATGGAGTATGTAATAGAAGGTGTTGTGATTGATCAAAGAAAGTCCTTAAATACGATAAAAGAATGTGATAACAAAATAATCAGTACAAATTATATTTTACTTTTATTTTTTTTAAAAGGGAACCAAATTGCCTCGACTAACACATAGTTTACGTTTTTTGAAGGTTATAATTGTAATGCGTGTTGATACGATAACATTTGTGACACAAGATATTTTGTTCTTTCGAAAAGATGAGAATTTCCAGGTAACTGATAAATCAATTTTTTTTATTTTTGCATGAAACATATATTCCTCAATGTATTATTATATGTTTCATGTCAGTCCTTGATAATTCACATGTTTTGAAAAATTGCCTATATTTAAATGTTAACTAAACTTTTTTTAAATTCTTCTTCAAGAATTTTGGATATGGTTTCTTCGGTGTTTGGTATTTTTGTCATTTTAATTTTGTTAGTTTTCATCATTATTTTATCTTGAGATCTAGAGATAAAGAATACAACATATACAGTTAAGTCGGCCTCATATCTTGACATACATTTAGAAATTGACATTGAGGGTCGGTTGAAAACAAAACTTTACCACAAAATAATTGATTTCAGCTTTCCAATTGTGAACTTTCCATTTCTAAGTAGCAACATCCAGTATCACTTGCATACGGGGTATATATCTTCCAATTGATACGATATTCCTGTGCTTGCATTTCCTATCATGATTTTCATGATAGAGGGTCGCTGCTCACAAGGAAGCTATTAAACCAAGAGTTCCAAATAGTGAAGTTGGCTTCAGTTTTCCGGACGCCATCACGAGTTGGTTGATCGGTATGAAATTTCTGTTTCGCAGATAAAATCGGATTTGTTCCTTATGCCGTAACTACGATCCTTTCCCTTTTCACGAACGTGATTTACCGAATTCAACTATTTACCGGGTTTGTAATTACATGATCAACACGACTTTTGTCACATGTTGAGCAGGATAAGCTTACCCTACCGGAGCACCTGAGATCACATTTGAAGTACTAGTAATAGTTGCAATTTTATTAGATGAGCTGTTGATATGTAATAAGAAAATAATGTTGCAACTGTTCACAAATTAAAATAATGTGGAGAATACTGTTATTTCACAACAGTATTTCTAATGATCTTCAGCTAAATCAAACATCTTGATGGAATACTCTTGGTTTATGAAAATACCTTGTAACTTATATGATAATGATGAAAGGCACCAGCTTCCAAATTGTGGAAATGTGGTTAATTTTGATTACTCAAAACATTTTATAATGACAGTTTTATCTTAACCTCAAAAAAGGTAAAGTATTATAAATGTGAATATTCTTTTATTAATTTGAAAGTTGAAAAGACATGAAACTATGTAATAAATCAGTTATATTGAGTGCTATAAACCTGTCTGAATATGATTTAAGAAATATAATTAAACATGACAATATACCGGTATGATACTATCGTCTTCGCAATTAAAAAAAGATGTGGGAGTCTTATTCAAACGAACATGAACTCTTATTTTATTTTTAGCACATTATACATGTTATATAATTGTACTAGGTAAAATTTAAATGAGGTCATTCTTCATAGCAATCATCAACAATTTATTATTTTTAATAGACAGAGGGTGAATATTTATAACTCTATCCTTTTATATTGACATTCCAAATAAATGCTAGTAAAGAAGGTCGTTTGTTTAATTCATAACTAGGCTAAATAATAGGCTTAACAAATTGATATGATATGCATAGTGGCGAAACAATGTGATAAAAACTTAAGAATAACGTATATATGGTTAAGGAAGCTGGCTTGTCATGTTTTGTATGTTTTGTTAGATTTTCGGAATCCTCTGGTTTTATCTATTTAAATACCTTGACAAAATTTGCCCGGTGACCCCCATTTTTCTTTTTATAAATCTTTTACATGTATAATGATAAGCCATCTGTAAAAATCTTTTAAAATATAAATTAATTTTTAATGTTGTTTTAGAACTTAAACTTGTCAATGATAAAGCTATGAAAAGTCAAAAGAGAATAGTTTCCCGCCAAAATTCAATTGCTAATATCTCGAAAACAAGCACGGTGACCTATAATTTTTGTTGCTCTTTGGATTCCTTTATTTATCCTCTATCTATATAAACTAGTGTTTTGAAACGTTAATTCCTTTGAAACTGAGAAGCGAACTCCCTTTAAACTATATAAACTTTTCTGCAGATTTTTCATGTATGAGCAAACAAGGAAAATTCCTACTTTGCGTGTCAATCTTGTTAAAAATCATCAAATTTCTTTGTATCATTATTTTGAATAAACATGTCATATGTTAATTGGATGCCAAGGAAAGCCTTGTACTAAGTCAGGAATAAGAATGTTGTTTTACATTCGTAAGATATGTATTAGCTTCTGATTTTATAAAAGAGGGGTGAAAGATACTAGAGGGACAGTCAATCTCATTTATAAAGGACTTGCCATTTTTATTTTTCAGTTCTTGTTTGGGATTATTTTTTTTGCTTACTGTTGTGTTTTACAAAGAAGATAATGAAAACAGATTAATTGTAAAAATAGAAAAGTATTGAAAAAACATTTTAAAGAAGAATCTGTTTGAATTATTCATTTGATGAATTCGTCTGTGATAGAGATGATTAGATTAATGCCATGTGATACGACACTTTTTGGAATTCCATCAAAAGACGTCTAACGTAAAGATAACGTACAAAATTAACACCATATGATACCCGAAGTTCTTGAAAAATAGATGAAAAACATATAATTATGCATGACCGTTGACGATTGTTTGAACTGATCTAATTGAAACGATAAAATCATCAAAAGTACGATATGACTTTATAATTTAAGGTCTGTCATGTGCTTTCGACTATTATCATTGGTTGATATTTCTTGATAAATGCATACTCAAATTGCATAAGGTATAGAAGGGCTTTTTTTTTAACCTTGCGCACCGTCAATTAGAGAACTTTTTTAACCTGAAGTTAAGATACTGAATTCAGTCATTTAAAAAAATTCAATGTGTATACATGTACCTATGTTTCTGCATATAGGTATTCAAGTGGTGATATATAGTTGGACGTTTTTGCAAATTCTATTATCGTTTTCGATTTGATGATCTCAAACTTGTGTGAAAGCATATTTATAGCAATAAGGTTTAATTCAGACAACTGTCCATAAGAGACCAAAATGACACAGACATTAACAACTATAGGGCAACTATAATGAACATGCTTTTGTTTTGTTGAATAATTATATGATCGCTGAGCAATTTTAGAAATAAAAATTCATGTATGATCGTTCATTATACATCATTGATATTCAGACAATCCACATGAAGTCAGTGTTTGATAATAAAACTATTCATTTCAGGCTCAGGCATTGAAGCCTTTTCACGATTACCTTACATCATAGGTGCACTCGATGCAAAGATTGCAATATATGTGTAAAGATATGGTGTAACACAAATGAAAAACGATAATTTACAATACCCATCATGTTTGTATATCTAAGTTATCTGTAGACATACAAAATCAATAGTGTTTAAAAACCAAGTCTAGTGTCATAAATTTCATATTGTTTGCTTAGCATATGTTTATCTTAATGTACCGGGTTTCCCCAAGGTTACTCTCTCCTTATCGACACTTTTGGTATGTAAGAAAATTGATTTTGTTGTCATTTATTTTTATCATGAAAAATGTAAAATCACAAAAATACTGAACTCAGAGGAAAATCAATTTGGAAAGTCCATAATCACATGGCAAAATCAAAAAACAAAACGCATCAAAAACGAATGGACAAGAACTGTCTGTATGCAGAAAACAAAAAAAGATTAGGTTTGTTCCGAATGGATTTCTACATACTCTACGATAAATTGATACTACGATTACATAACTAACCCTAAGTTGTTTTATGCCAATCATGTCAGGTATCCCACTGCAGTGGAATAACATGCGGTTACATAATATAACAATATCAATATTTCGAAGAAACAGGACGAACAGTTAAAAATACAAAATAAAACAACTTAGTTAGATCCATTTCATTTATGACTTAGCCACTTATATTTTATCTCAAGCTTTAACTTCGCCTAATTACTGGTACTATGAATTTGATTTTATTTGAAATAATACGTATCATTGAAAACTAGATATTCAAAAAGATGTGCGTATTTGTTGAAACTATTTAGTCTAAAAGTAGAAAAATCAACTGATGTGTATGGTGTATTTTCAATAATTGTGAGAGTAAACGACCACATCTATGATATTTTGAGTCCAAAAAGCGTTTACTTATTCGATGATACAATGAAAGCCTTACTATTGAAATTGTCTTAGAATAAACTTGTGAATACAGTGAAGAAATATTTATAAAACATACATTATATGACGCTTATAATTATTATCAATCAAGTTGTAAAAAATATCAACAACGCTCATATATGCACTGAAAATATTTGGGTTAGTTATATAATAGGGACCATAGGCAAACTGAAGAAAGCAGGTTAAATTAAACATAAGTTTTTTGTTTGACTTTGTTATCGTCTGTTTATTTTTTTTTACTCTGAATCACATGGAAGTTTAATTGGTTGATGTTGTCTATTTTATCGACAAGTTAAGTTGAGGGTTCTTGTAATATTTTTGATGTATAATAATAACTAGATAAACCAAAACATGAAATACGACATTTCTAATTGAATTTTCGAAAGGAAAAGACATTCGTACAGTCGTTACAATAATTTAAAACAAACAAGGATGAACAAATTAGGACAATATATTTCTTATGTCTCATACAGTTAAAAAAAACTACAAATCACGGTAAAAAGAAAATGTAAGGGAATCACATGAACTCTATAAACATCGTGCATCGACAGTTTAATCGACTCCTGCTATGACTAAATCACCCGCCTTGTTAAATCACTCTCAATCTAAATGTTACAAGTTGATACCTGATATGGCATAGACGGTGTATTTTGATCGTAATTCTTAAATTTCATGTCTTTCATTTATTTGAATTCATAGCATAAACTCACCGATATATTTTTCGGCTCTCTCTGCCCAATGGTATTTCTTAATTTTCAGGAATTACGTCTTTTCAAAAATTGTGGATCCACCCCTATAATCGGTATACACAAAATCAAACGACTATATCAATGAATAAACTACAGAGACAAACAATCAAATTTCTAGATAATACACAGGTAACGTATTACAATGAACTGATTTTACTAAGACTGTACAATACTACAGGAAGGTTTAATATTACAGATTGTCGAAATTTTTTGTTTTTAAAGTTATTTTCAACTAGCCGTTGATTCATTGTTAAACTTGACAATATCGATTTTAAATCTTGTCATTTTAGAGGATACTTAGGGTTTATAACGTGCCGTAAAAATACAAAATGAAATGTCATTGTTCATATCAATAAGACCTAGATGTTCAGTGTAAAGTTTGATATTCGTTAAGAAAGTAAAAAAAGGTAAGTAGACTTAAATTAATATTTAACACGTAACAAAAAGCAATTGCTCAATAATTATATCAAAATGAGGTATAAACTCGAAATGCATGACCTAACACTAAGAAACCCGTAATAATTGGAGTTTGATAAAAACAAACATGTCATTTATTACAATATTACACTTAACTCTTCTGAACCGTTTGTCGTAAAAATTGTAAAACGTTTATTTTAGAAGATGTGCGCTTTCATATGTTTTATTAACCCAAATAAAACATCAACCAAGAAATAGACAATACTGATGTCGACCACAAATGTAGGACTTTTTACCTAAATTTAAAAAAAAACAATTCTGTGTTTAACATATTTTAAAGTACATATGAACATTTTCTTAAGGTGGTACCCAACACCTTGACTAAAATTAATTTGGCTCGTTTAATTTTCTTAAAATTTTACAAAGTATTTACTTTGACCCATTGACAAAAATATAAAAATTTCAGAAAATTTGACCCAACCGTTTTATCAGAAAAAATACACTGGTTATATAGCAGTTTGACAAACACTAGTTTTGATCATTGAGAAGCTTAATATTCCCTTAACAACACAACGTAATTAAAACGTTGGCTGATTTCACAGAGTTATCTCCCTGTAGTGTTAGGTACCACCTTAAGTACAAATTGTCGAAAAAAATATTAGCATTTTCTTAATACATATAGGCATTTTATAAAATACAAAATTAACATGTTGAATCTATAAATAAGGTTATTGGATTAAAGTACATTTGTATAACATATTGAAAACTGCTTCATGCTTATAGAAACTACAATGTATCAAAATATTGATGTTTTCTTGAATTTTGCAATGTACACATCATCTTGTTTGTCATCTGAGTCCGGACCACTAATGTTCTCCTGATAGTTCATATTATATCTGTTAGGACAGTGATACTTTCTTCTAAGCGGTCTCGCTGATTTGTCAAGGACTAATTTAACTATTGATTTTTGCCGACGAGTGAGATAAATAAAGACCTTTTATTAAGATATTAGTATTTGTTTCCTACAAGCCAACATTAACAAATTGGCTGAATAGTTTGTAGAGCTCTAATGATGTTTTAAGAAAATTGGGATTCTGAAATGAAAGTTTAAGTCATTAATGCCTAAAATTATGCCATACCGATCAAATATTAGCAATTGCTTTTACTTCGAAGAACTTCCTAGATCTAATGCGTAAGTTGTCTTGTTGATGGTGAGCCTTTCAATATCTACAAGTGGAATGAATGATAGAACCTTGGCTTACATTGTACAATATCCATGTAAAATAAATCTATTTCAAAATGACATTCTTATACTTTTACAAAATAAAAACCTGATAACGTAAAAAGATCAATTACCGTACGAATTGTAAAACAAACATGTTGCTACTGGGTTATGACACCGATATATCTTATCAGGAAGTGAATTTGCGGATCGTACAACCTATCGAGTATCACTTTGACTCTGAGTAGTTTAAATAAGTAGCTAACCCGCGATAATTAATGAGAGCTTGAATAACACGAGCGAAACGTTTCAATTTGAATACTATGTAAACAGATTAAAAAAAAATTATATATATAAAACTAAAAAAATCAAATTACTGGAATTTTCATTATGGAAGCAACAGTTTTTCCTTGAAATTTGTTTTGATAAAGTAGTTTCATAGTAAGTTTCACATCTGTTATTGAATAAATTTCTCTTGACAAGCGAATTGGAAAAGCACAAAAAAGAAGGAAGGTCAAACGACTTTGTTAAAAAGATTTATCCATAACAGGACGTTTTTCTCTTTCTCTTAGAAATATATCATTTAAATTGTATTAAAAATAATGAATACTGTCGTTCGGACCGGACCTTTTTCCTTAAAAATATTAATCTTTGACCTGCAGGAAAGCTTGAATATGTCTGATATATCGTCTCTTTGCAAATTACATCAGGTATATGTCCTTCGGTTTAAAATTTCTCAAATCAACATTATATCAGGTCAGTGTGTCTAGTATTTTTGAATACATTGTTATGTTTCAATGATATTTTATAGAAATTTCACATATCATGTTCAGGACAATAATCATGATAATAATTGATTATCTAAAAACAAAAGAGGGAATCCTCATATCGATTTTGGAGTATCAAAATAGCTCTCGGCGAAGGAAGTACAACAATTTGCCTCCAAAATGTGCAGATTTAATATTGGTGTGCACATATTAGAGTAATAACATGTACATATACATCAGGAGCCGGTAATTCAGTGGTTGTTGTGTTACATATTTGTTTTTCGTTTATTTTGTGTGAATAAATTAGGCCGTTAGTTTTCTTGTTTGAATTGATTTATATTATCATTTCGAGGCCTGTTCTAGCTGACTATGCGTTTTGGGCTATGATCATTGTTGAAGGTCGTATATGTGTTTATTTCTGTGTCATTTTGGTCTCTTGTGAAGAGTTGTCTCAAGGGCAATCATTCCACATCATTATTTTATATTTTGGTGCTTAAATCAAATTTGAGAAAACATAATACAACATTAACCTATTCTGAAAAAGGACTTCACCAGAACCTGATTACGCTACCGAAATACCTGAATTGATGTGGTGCTGTATTTGTTTAGTCTTGGCATCATTTTATTTTGTTTGTTCTTTTTTTTTTCCTTGTTGAAACTATAGGTACATCGCCTATTATCCAGAAAAGCGCTTCTGACGATTCATCTACAAAAAAGAACTTTAAATTTGTTTGTTGTTAGCATTTCGAAAAATAATAAAACAAAATTAATTATCAGAACGTTAAACAACCTTTACAATTGTACACTCTGACAAATTGATGAATCGATGTTGTATTTCTTGCAGATGTATTTACCGCTGAATATGTGTACAGTGCTTACATTGTCTTGTACATGTATGCTTGTGAATATAATTACAGTAACATGTATGTATTTATTGATTTTACGGAAGCTTTCTTAAATTATGATAATTTTAGATACATTACTGGAAATGTCAAATGCAAATTCCAAATATAGTTACAAATACTGCAGTTTAAGGCATATTCTAACATTTGTAAAATAGCTTTATGCCACTGTCAAATAAGAGAAAAATGTACCTAGCTATACAAGTGTATTACTGTACCAAGTCTGGACTATGGCAGTTGGTATCCGTTCGTTAGATTATTTAAGCTTTTAATTATGTCATTTGATTAGAGAATGATTGTTTTAACTTCCCTCGAATTTCGAAGGTTTTGTTATTTTACGTTTTTCAAACTGGCATTATGAAATAGTGATTTTATTTATTATCCCAGTTAGCCAAATAACACATGTTTTGAACACGAAAGAAGTAATTTTTTTTGCAGCCAAATGTAACAGGTTAACCAACTGGTGGAAGTGGTACCGGGGTGCTTCAAACACACACATTTTATATAAATCATACGTAAATAACTGTAACTATCTCAAACTGTTTAAAGAAATGTTATTCTAATTTCAATAATATATTAAATTATATTCGATTACATTTGGCATTATTTTTGAAGTTCTTCCTGGATATGCTGCAACGACAACAACTATAACAACTGTCAATAATTTTACGATTAAACCAACAACTGCTGCTAATGAAACATTTTTTTCTGCTGAACCAACAACAGAAACAGCAAACGAAACAACTACATTATCCACTGTGGGGACAACAACACCTTCTATGACTACTGCTCCTTCTTCTCCTACTGAAATAGCAACTACATCAAACCAGGTGACAAACACATCACCAACAACACTTTCTACGGATGTAACAACAACCACATCAACTGTGGGGACAACAACACCTTCAATGACTACTGCTCCTTCGTCTACAAAAATAGCAACTACATCAAACCAGGTGACAACCACATCACCAACAACTATTTCTACGGATGTAACAACAACCACATCAACTGTGGAGACAACAACACCTTCAATGACTACTGCTCCTTCGTCTACTAAAATAGCAACTACATCAAACCAGGTGAATACTTCTTCCGATGAAACAACAACGGCATCAACCCAGGTGACAACGACATTACCTACAACTTCTTCTTCCGATGAAACAACAACGGCATCAACCCAGGTGGCAACGACATTACCTACAACTACTTCTTCCGATGAAACAACAACGGCAACAACACAGGAGATCTCCACATTACCTACAACTACTTCTCCAGAAGAAACAACAACGGCATCAACCCAGGTGACAACAACATTAGCTACAACTACTTTCCCCGATGAAACAACAACGGCATCAACCGAGGAGACCTCCACATTACCTACAACTACTTCCTCCGATGAAACAACAACGGCATCAACCCAGGAGACCTCCACATTACCTACAACTACTTCTTCCGATGAAACAACAACGGCATCAACCCAGGAGACCTCCACATTACCTACAACTACTTCTCCCGATGAAACAACAACGGCATCAACCCAGGAGACCTCCACATTACCTACAACTACTTCTTCCGATGAAACAACAACGACATCAACCCAGGAGACTTCCACATTACCTACAACTACTTCTCCCGATGAAACAACAACGGCATCAACCCAGGAGACCTCCACATTACCTACAACTACTTCTTCCGATGAAACAACAACGGCATCAACTCAGGTGACAACCACATTACCTACAACTACTTCTTCCGATGAAACAACAACGGCATCAACCCAGGTGACAACAACATTAGCTACAACTACTGCTCCTGATGATACAACAACGGCATCAACCCAGATGACAACAATATTAGCTACAACTTCTTCTCCCGATGACACAACAACGGCATCAACCCAGGAGACCACAACATTACCTACAACTACTTTCCCCGATGAAACAACAACGGCATCAACCCAGGAGACCACAACATTACCTACAACTACTTTCCCCGATGAAACAACAACGGCATCAACCCAGATGACAACCACATTACCTACAACTACTTTCCCCGATGAAACAACATCGGCATCAACCCAGGTGACAACCACATTACCTACAACTACTTTCCCCGATGAAACAACAACGGCATCAACCAAGGTGACAACCACATTACCTACAACTACTTTCCCCGATGAAACAACAACGGCATCAACCCAGGTGACAACCACATTACCTACAACTACTTTCCCCGATGAAACAACAACGGCATCAACCGAGGAGACCACCACATCAGCTTTAGCTACTTTTTCAAATGTTAAAACAACAGACTATTTAGACACTACAACTTCATTTAAACTTACAACGTCATCACCTCTGAAAGTTACAACGTCTACCAAAGTTGTAATAGGTAAGATACTCAATGATTATTGACAATTTTGAAAAAAATATGAGACATGAGACATCTGGTCATACTACTTTGAGAGTTTATGCTATTGTCTCGTTACGGTCAGTGTTATTTACCTTTAACTTTCTAATGAGTATATGAGATTTGAAAATGATTAATACTTGTTTTCTCTGCAAAAGCCGTTTGAAAATGATTTCGAAAAAATTAATAGGAAAAGTTTTCCAAAAAATTAACGCAATCTTCTGTTTTTTTCGAAAACCTACATTGAAGAAAGGAACTATTCCTCACTACACTAATATACAAGAACTTGACAACTTATACGGACTTTTAGTAATGCAATGGTATAGTTATATATTTGTTTTAAGTGAATACAAGCAATTGCATTCGAATACCCATATCTACTATGCAAGGATATCCATATGTTTGAATGAAAAATTCTCGTTCCTCGTTCTTTTATATCCAGCTTATTAGTCATTACATCTGTGCTGACATTGGTTATCATCGATATGGTTATGAAAATTACTAGTAATTGCCTGTTAACAATACTTTGAATTCTGGTATTGATTATGAGTGTATCTACTATTAATGCTAATTTAAAAGTACTTAAATAAACAGAATGCTTAACCGATGTCAGATTTATTTTTAATGTTACTCAAAAGAAATGTATATAATATATCAACGAGAAACCAAATCGATGTATAATATAACAAACTCCACTTAAAACGATAATAATGGAATTAGACGTTGAGTGGAAATAAGTACTGGAATATACCTAACACCCAAGTCGATACAATAAATGTAAAAAAGCTTTAAATGAAATTATGCTTTAACTTCATTCCAGGCCGTGTACTTCACAGAGAGCCAAATAGTAAATATTCATGTCAGTACAAAATACCAGCTAACGGTATCCTCTGATCCCGACTATGTATTGCTTATCTGAAATAAAGAAAACGTGATATATCGTTTCAACTCAAGTTAGTGTTTATCTAATACTGTTCCCTAACTTATATCAAAGAACTTTATTGAAGAGATTATACATGTACCGTTGGTTTTCCCGTTTGAATGGTTTTACACTAGTAAAGTTTGGGCTCTTTATAGTTTGCTGTCCGATGTGATCCAAGTCTTCGCGTTGAAGGCCGGTCTTGACCTATTATGGTTTACTTTTTATAAAGTGTTGCTTAAATGGAGAGTTGTCCCATTGGCTCTCATACCACATCTTCCTATATCTATCATCATTAACTTTTGAAACTATGCATATCAAAAAGTGGATTTTACTAAATTTTAAGTGTAATATAGTTGTTGGAAGTTTTAGAGAAATAACTCACATACAGACCATTTATTTAAGGAGTATGGTATTAAGGCTGAACATACTTGCTGGATGTATGATGAGATTTTTAAAGTTCAATATTTTCTCCTTGTCTACATTGATGTACGTTTCGGCAATACAACTTTTCGACAGCTATGCTAAACGGATACCATATGATTTTAACTTTATTATCGTTGCTACTATAATCTGTTTAATAGTTACGATATCACCTCAAGTAACCTTTTCACTAATGTTTACATGCCATGATAATAACGAAATAGGTAACTACTTAACCCTGACATTAATATCCTTATTATATGATATTCATACAATAAACATACCTAGTAAGTTATATCAATGAAATATACAGAAACACTATAAAATTAAGAGATTGGTATCATTGTCAATGACACTTTATAAAATGCACCAAAGTTCTAATATTGAAAAAGGGAAGATAGATTGAAGAAAAAAGACCAAATGACATTCCTTTTGATTTATATTTTCCGTTTGATACTTTGAAATATTAAACTAAATAATATCACAAATTTGAAAATCTGTTTGTCTTTTTATTGTTATATTAACCGTTAATGTTGAACCATCCTATTTGTTCGCAAGAGTTGTTGTCAGCAATTATTGGCAATCATACGATAATAATACAATAAAACCCATCCCGTATATTCTTTTGTAAAAGAGTCTGAAAAAATAAATATGAAGTAAATCGATATGGAAAACAGCATAATGTATAACACACTTTACAAAAAAACAAAACCGATATTTATGAATCAGACTTGAAGTTACAGGGTATTTATATATTCATAACAACAGAATTAACACACAGTGTATATATCTGAGAGTACTTACAATATAAAATAACAACTAAGGATCTTTTGTAGCCTATTGTCCAAGAGAAATATTTAACAATATAACATGGTCACAGACAGAAGCAGGACAAAAAGACACACACAAATGTCCTTCTGGATATACAGGTATTTCACGTAACACACGCATATTTATATACTATCGAAATGAAAAAAGATTACTGTCAGTCCTCACAATAGGTGGGGTTCTATAAATTGTATATATTTATACTCCCATCATTGAATTGGGAGGGGAATTGTGTTTTCCAAAACCAAAATCGAGTAAAACAATATATATTAATGGTAAAATTATTTCTACATCACAATGCCATAGAGTTGCTTCCAGAATTTCCCATTTCTACCCATTGAACGATTAAACAATTGATAACAGAAGGGATAATAATGTAAAAAAAATTAAATAATAATGACAATTATAGCTTTCAGCTAGTTGAGTATTTTTTTTCTACTTGACATACGCATATACAAAAAATTGAATGATATTGCTTTAGTATTAAACAGTCTCAGTCCTATAGACAACAGAAAAAAAATCGTATTCAATAGTAGAAATTGTATTTCATAATGCAAAGTTTCTTCATTCTTTATCAATTTTAGTAGTCCAGAAACTTAATATTAATTTGAAAAGTCTGATTTGTGATTTATGTTTTTATCTTTTTTGGTTACTTGTAGGTAATATTTTCCGGAAATGCAACGACAACGGTGGTTGGGAAAATCCTGTGTATATAGAATGTGTTAATATGGTTCTTCATGACACAACAGAAAAGGTCATTGTTACGCATTTTGAATTTTAATTATTTTGGCCCTATGAATTCACTGAATACTCTTTATCAAATTATTTTGATATTTAATACATTCTTAAATCTTTTTACTCCGAATAAAGTTTTGGAAGATGCCTGTTTATTATGCTAAAGTTGACTTACATAACATTTAGGTATAGAATAAGTATCGCCCAGATGACCACGGATATGTTTGACTTGTCTTGTTAAAGCTACATTTCATTCATACTTATTTTCTGAATACAACTTATTTCCAAATGTTTACTGCAATACGACGGGTATCAAAAGTGAAACATTGCCTGGTTCTCTGAAACATCTGAGTGAACCTTAGGTATGAGTGGTAAATTTTATTTTGTTTACTGATTTGAAAAACCTTCATTTTCACTTCAATTTCATACTATAACAATTAAAACAAGTCCAATTGTAATCATCACAAATTGACTCATTGAAAAATCAATACCATAAAGTGGTTTATTGTAGCTGGATAAACTTGGAAACAGTACGAATTCTACGGAAGCAACAGCAGTTATAGATAACGTACTAGATACAATAAACAATAATACTATTGGAAACGGAAATCCTCCTACATCTGGAGATTTGAAACATACCACTGATATACTGTCTCAAATTGTTGGAATAGGAACATCGAAAAATGCGACTGTTGATCCACAGGTATATTTTCATAAGCAAAATGTATCAAGTAAATCTATACTATTTAATTTGTAGACCAATCAATTAAGCGCTTTGACTACGAGCCACATTTGTAGTCTGAAATATTACATGATAATAAATTGTTAGTGTGTATTATGTATTGTATAACTTTATATAGTAATTGCTTTAATTAGCAAAGCTTGATTAATTAAACCCTAAATGAAAATGTCCATTGATATTCAATTCGTTTTTAATTTATGACAACTCGATCCACGGACAACTAGAACCACTCAAACACTTTTTATAAATTATTACAACTTGCATCACTTTATCAAACTCGCACCACTGAACAAAATAGCAAAAGTACAACAAAAAGAAATGTAAAATATTTTTTTTTCTATCTTAGTAAAGTCCTTCTTTATCGGAGCACCCGTATAACACAAAGACAAACATATCATCATTAGAAAAAAATGCTATATACACGCAGTACTGACAAAACGCATTGAATCAGCTGAGAGTTCTTAATTGTCCTCTCTATTTTTGTACTCCGTTCTGTGAACACCAGTATCACACAGAGACAGAAATTTAACTCGTACCTTTCGAAAAAAAAAAATCAACCATATATACTATATACTAGAACCACTGAGAAATTTTTCAATTTTCAGTGTTCTTGATTGTAATCTTCTTCTATGAGTTATTTCCTCCGTTCTAGGAAACATCTGTTACACCGAAACAGACGCTACCTGTAATACATACAAATTCTAAACAGGGAAAAACTGACTCTATCAATATATTGCATCAGTGAATAAATCAATTTGATAAACACGAACCCAAAGTAGTCTTTATGCCGAGCGCTCTAGTTTTTTAGTATAATATATCTTTAGTTATCTCCTATAACAAATTCTCTAATGAACACCTGTCTTTATTTATGTTTTAACAACAGTCTCTTAATTATTCGGATAAAGGCTTTTGACAAATACCATTTGTTGAAAACATTTTATTAATTATTGTTAATGTATTATTTTTTGTTTGATCGGTGAATACATACATGTCTTATCGTGATGATTTTTTTTTTGCATTCAAAGATTGAAGGGATTTGACTGTCACACAAATTAATGAATCGTAAAAAGACTTTCCATATAATTATGGCATAACACAAGCAGTCTTGTATATTGTCTTAAGCTTTATCTAACAAAAAAGATTATAAATGAATTTTATAAAAAATAAATATCATTTTAGAAATTTGGAGATGTTTTGAATTCGGTGTTGGATACAAATAATAGCGGCAGCTGGAATGAAGTAAATTCGCAGGTAAAGTTGGTATAAGATGAGCAATATTCTAAATGCAATTGAATATAAGCAGCTTTTTTCATTTCAATCATGTACCTACAAAAAGAATGGTCAACGTAGAGAGAGATAATTCCTACTTTGTAATCCATCAATCTGATTGAAACAAACGTTTAATCTGAAATAATTGAAAATATGCAGATTCTTGATCTCTTAAGTGACAACATATTTGTGATCTTTGAAGGACGTGTTTCGGAATTTCAATGGGTACCAACTAGTTAAATGGCTACTTTATTACAAAAAAACAACCCTTAACAATAACCAAGAGAGATCTGTAAGTGATGTTCACCAGGGCACAACGTATTCAATCGGATTAGTTGAACAATTGGGTAATTTCCCTGGTAGAGAAAAATAAAGCAATCAAACACTTTCCTTTTTTTCATTCATCAATTGAAATAGTTTATATTTTTGCAAATGTTATTGAAAATGATATCATATAAATCTTTACAGGACCAATCCGACGAAGGTGCATCAAAAATTATGGGAATAGTAGATAGTCTAGGTAGTCTCGTTCAAAAGAAGTTACTCCCTAATGAAACCAGAATCATTAACAAAACAAATTTAGGTAAGCTTACTTTCTAATTTACCGTCTGAAGTAAATGAATACAAGAAGTGAGACGTTTTACTATATGAGTTATTTCTATGACATAAACCATTAAATGATCAATAAAAACATGTGAATGCGCAAATAAGTTAGGTGTATGTTTAATCTACGAAAACCTTCACTTTGCAAGATTAAATTGGATCATTGTAAAAAAATGAAAATAACACGTAATGATTATATTCGTGTGAAAGTTTCTCGATTTGCCCCTATCCGTCATAGTCAAAAACAAGGAAAAAGTAAAATCACTAAAGTACAGAACTCCCAGGAAAATTCAAAACGGAAAAGTCCCATATTAAATTGCAAAATAAAAGAATAAAATACACCAAACGAATGAACAACAATGTCATATTCCTGACTTGGTACAGGCATTTTTAAATGTAGGAAAAGGGGGATTGAACATGGTTTTATATATCTAAACCTTTCACTTGTAAGCCAGTAGGGAAGATACTTATTCCAACGTCGATATTGCAGTTTTCCAAACTATAACGCTGAAATGAAAATTAAAGAAATGGGACGACGTTATAAAAATGAAGCTGTTTTTAATTATTAGAAAATTTCATTGAGGT
The DNA here is from genome assembly GCF_036588685.1 of Mytilus trossulus. NCBI lineage: Eukaryota > Metazoa > Mollusca > Bivalvia > Mytilida > Mytilidae > Mytilus > Mytilus trossulus. The sequence continues at coordinate 71,043,395 of NC_086382.1, read as the reverse complement.
GATGGTTATTTGGGTATTGAACAGTAAAAATGAGTAGTTTCCTTATATAAATATAGATATTGTTGGTATTCAAAACTAAAAAAAAATGGTTTGTTTTTTCTATAACACTAAATCAATTATTTATTATTCATCAAGTAAATCAATGAACTTGTTTTAGTTATAGAGGTTTCAACATTGAAGAAAAACCTAACTTTCCCACCAGATTCAAATTCGATGTCAAAATTGATTCTTGCAAACCAACCATCTCTACAAGGTATATATAATTAAAGGAAATGTGTGTTTTTTCAACTGCTCTATTAACGTAAATGCATATAAATTATGAGGATATTTAAGGATGTATTAAGGTGAGGTTTTGAAATTCGTGTCAAATGTTCGGACGTCTTGCTGTTTTCCATTCGATACAATGTACAATATTTTAACACCAATTTTTTTTTTATTTAAGACTTAATAGCTCATCAAAGGTCATGTACCAAAATTTAGAAGATTCTTGAGTCTTTTTCTTTTGTTTTGAGACCACAATAATACCATACAAATATAAGGTGAATTTCGTCGTAGCCTTTTCCTACTATATTATAAATCTCAAATATCTCGAAAAAGAGGTCCATGACTTATCAATACTTTTACCTGATCTATTTTTTACCGAATACTCTACCGGCTTAATGTATAAATTAACGGTTCTTGATTTATTTCAGTGCACCTAAGTACATCCTGAAAAGAATTAGAACAAATATATTATAGAAAAGTTTTTTTAGCAAAAGCAGTGCATTGATACATTCACAACTTACTCCCTTAAAACAATAGGACCAGGACAAAATCATAATTTTTTTTCCGAAATCACTTTACATCGACAAATTGTTTTTATTAAAAAAATTATACAAAAACTGAAATCACCTTGCTCGTCCCATTTAGTTTGTTATATGTCTTTTAAATTTATATAGTACTATAAATAACAGGCAGGCACAAATATTTCTGTTATTGGCTTTCTCAAATTTTAAACTTAGAGAGATAAAAAATTTGAAATTTAATTATAGTTAAAATTTTCCTTAGTTTATCTTAAGTATTGATGACTGTACACACATAATATATATATATTTCATATTCTTTCAGATACACTTTACACAGCGGCCCTATACAGAACATTGTCGGGTATACTTCCAACAACACCAAATAGGTACGTTTATAACTTTATATTAAGTTTGATATAACCATTTATTTCTATTATGAAACGTATTTTGTCATCGTTAACTAACAATACCTTCCTCATATCGACTTCAGTGGTCTTGTTTGAGTAGTTTTACATTGGTTAATTCGGTGACTTTATTATGCTTTATACCTGACTATGGAGTATATCTTTTACCCATTGTTAAAGGTAGCCTATAGTTGTTAAATTTTGTGTCATTTGGTCACTGGTGGTGTGTTGTCTCATTGCATTCATGTCATTTCTTCTTATTTTCGTAGAGTGTATTCGTGCTTTATCGAACTGTTCAAATTAAATCTTAGTTAACAAGTTTGATGCACCCATATGACATACCGCTTTAAGGTTAATGTTTCTCACTAACAATAGGTGTAAGTCATGTGGGACATGTAATTCATCAACCTTCCCTTAAAGAAAATATGATATAAACCCTTCTTGGTAATTTTTGGTATTGATCAGTCTTTTGCTTTGTATGCTGTAATTTGTAGATCGATGATTGTATTTCCGTTTATGTTTTCCATGCATTTGTCACTTTGTCATTGATTTATGTATTTAAATATCCATTTGTTAGCTTGTCGTTTATTTTTATGAAATTCAATGAAACTATTTGACCATACGTTTTTTTTAATTGATAAAGGTTCTGTTATTGTTAGAACAATAAGCAGTATTTTTTTTTAATACAACTAGAACACACCCGCGAAAACGCGGGCATACAGAGCGTATTTGAAAGGATGTAAAGTGTTGAAGGAAGAATTTTGTAAAAGATTTAATTAATGTTATTATGCACATACATTTAGTGTACATGTATTATGAACATTCCAGTCAGGAGCCTGTAATTCAGTGGTTCAGTGATATTTGTTTTTCGTTCATTTTTTGTTCATAAATAAGGCTGTTAGTTTTCTCATTTGAATTATTTTACATTGTCATTTTGGGGCCTTTTATATCAGACTATGCAGTATCGGCTTTTGTTTATTGTTGAAGGCCGTAAGGTGACCTTTAAATGTTAATTTCGGTGTCATTTTGGTTTCTTGTGGAGAGCTGTCTCATTGGCATTCATACCACATCTTCTTTTTTTTGTAAAACATTTAGTGACTTGAGAATTTCAGAAAAGGTATCAAAAGTCATAGGTAATTTGGGACAGTATAATTGTTTTTCTAGCCCGGCTCCTCCTTTTTCCACCAAAAAATCCTTTGTTTTTGTTTGTTTGTTCTTTATTTATTTTAATGACACATGAATAATTTTAGCGCTTATCTGTATATTATGAACATTCATTTAAAGGGGGGTCGGGCAGAGGCGGATTTCGCCCCCCCCCCCTTTTCTGGAAAATAATTAGTTGCATATATAGGGAATCACTGAAGCATGACCGGAGCGGACCCAATCCCGGAGTCCCGATCAAGGTCATATCCCCCTCATATCTCGACATCCCGAAATTCGAAAAAAGAAATCCAGGATCCCTAAATGGTTAATCCTGAAATTTCGATCTTAAAAACACCCGTTCCAGACGTCCCGAAAGTGTATTTTCTTTTTACAGTCAATTCTCAGTTTAATAATTGATCCCCAGCGGTCATTGATATATATTATTCAGACCCTCTCTATTAAATAAAGTATGTGACCGCCGATGATAGTAAACTGAAGTTGAAAATGATATCAGACAGAAAATACACTTTATCGTAGTATATCATTGTATATTTATTTGATTCAAAGTAAAAGAAAAAACACAAACCGGAGGTCTAATCTGACTTAAATTTCGTCCAATGACAGATATAAAACAGAAAATTCGTAGTATGTATGTTCAAAGTATACAGAAAAACGTAAACAGGAAGTATAATCTGACTTAAAATTTCGCCCAATGACGGAAACATATCCGGACGTCTTTTTTTAATAATAAATGCACGCAATAATTTCTGAATTTACAGTAACTCAATCTAAATAATCATATGAATGGATGACAAATGCGATTATGCACTGTACCCATTGGACACAGAGGCATGATGATTTATTTATTGTGGAAAATAGAGAAGCGACACCCAAAATGAGGTCTTCTCGTTTAATAGTATAGATATGATGATTGATATTGTGAAACGTTTATAACGAACTCATACTGAGTGGTTAGGATCACCGTATGATTTATGCAAGATTTTTTTTGGGCATTTGAGGTTTGTATTTGGGGTCTTTTTGGTTTCGTCTATTTTTTATTTCTTTTTGTCTTTTTAGAATGAAGGTCAATTGTTAGCTGTGTTAAATAGAATTAAGGTTTAAACAGAAATACGGTACAGATTTGCGTTTCGACGATAAATGTCTTCTGCAGTAGTGTCGAGGCATAAACATTTGAAAATCCAAAGCTTAGTAGACTAAAAAGGACGTAAAAGTTTAGAATTGTTTCCATCGTGTTTTTTTTATATCATATAAACAATTCGATGATCATTAACACACAGTACTATTTTAAAGCTCGTTTGGTGACTGTTCATTTCTATGCATATATATACAATTTATGTAACACTATGTTTGTTTCTTTAGTTTGTTCGGACCCAAAGAAAGTACACACACATATTTCTTAGCCTAAGTAATCAGGCCAAACATGTTTGTTTTAGATCAGTTGGTTCTGACGTTATTTCTGTATCATTTGGCCAAGCTATTAACAACTTAACAGAAAATATCACAATCAGATTTGAGCAAAATAAAAAGGTAAAATATGCCCTGACCTTATTTTAATAGTTTATAGAATTAAGTTACTCAAATACATCATTACAAAAATATTGTATTAAAAGTCATTTGAAAGGAAGTAAATAATATTTAACAACATAAACGTATAATTTCAGTTTTGAAAGAACGATACATTTTTCCTTACATACCTTCATAATGTGCAAGCGAGACCCAACTTCTATGAAAACAAATTCTTAAACAGTTATGATATTTACAAAACAGAGACATTTAAATGCTTATTATTCATACAAATATTTATTTTCGGTATCCAATGAAGATTTTTAAGAAATAAAATATGATTGAGATATGTCAATGCATACGTGAATACATATTTTTGTAAAAAAGCCAAATGTGAGTCGTTTACTATATTCTATCCTTATTGTTTTGCCATATTTATCATGAATTTATTGTTATTGACATTATATTGTTGTCCCGAACTACAGGTGGCATATACAGATCCAAAGATATCTTGTGGATATTGGAACTTCAGGTATTTGTTTTAGTCATATTAATAGCAGAAGGAATATGCTGGTGTCCAACTGTTGTAATCGTTACAGTTATCTCAGCTCCTTCTAAAGATGTACCTGGATACCTCGTATTATACGTTCTTTTTTTTATAAAGTTTATGTATTAAACTGATTTTCAGATCTGCGACTCTTTTGGACAACGATTTATGTTTGCTATTATACTTTTTATTTCAACTTTTTTATTAATTGTTCCTATCTTCTAAATCATTAAATGATGTAAACGATATCTGTTTATGAACTTTATCTGGTTGAACTGTATCGTGTTGCTGATCTTCAAATGACCAGGATAGTCATATTTCTGTTTGAAAACATTATTTATACAGAATTTAATTTTGATCTTGAAATCTTCATGAAGATTGAAAATTAAATAAAGTAAAGTTTCACAGACGTTGATTTGTTTAAACCTTTTCATGATTTTTTACCAATGGTCTGAACTTTCATTGTGTCTCGATTTATGTGTGATTATTTTTCAGTTCTAGAAGTTGGGCTAGTAGCGGATGTTATCTCAAACAGACTGAATCAAATGTTTCTACATGCACATGCAATCATTTAACTAATTTTGCTATTTTGATGAGTCCTAGCGATTTTGAAATTGTAAGTTTGATTTACTTTACATATGCATAAACGAATTGTTTTATATATATATAGGAATATGTGGTATGAGTGCCAATGAGACATTTCTCAATCCGAATAACAATTTATAAAACTAAATCGTATCAAAATCCTGTTAACAGCTATAACATTCACATACTTTTCTGACAAAACCTTCACGTTATAAATGTCATGCTTCCAAACTTTTTCATCAGGAATATTGAAAAAAATGTAAAAATATATTTATTAGGTTTGTGTTATCCTTATTTATGATACAAGAAAGAACGAAACTTTAAATCTTCAACTACGGTATCGGATTTTTTTTTTAAATTTGTAATCTTCGCTGACGTTATTATAGATTTGAATAAAGCGCGAGGTTGGTTTTGCCACAAAACCAGGTTCAACCAACATTTGTTTTCTTTAACTGTCCTGTCAAGAATATGACAGTTGTTATCTATTAGTTCGTAACTTTGTATGTTGCATGTCCGTCTGTTTTTATGTTGCACTTCAGTGTTCTGGTGTTTCGTTGTTTTCATCTTACAGTTGATGTGTTTCCCTCGGTTTTAGTTGGTAACTGGGATCTGACTTTTAACCGCGGTATACCTTTTTCATTGATGTAACATAAAATTACTAATTTGAGCAACGAATGCATATTATTTATTTCACGAAACATTGTATTAGCTTTTTAGAACATTTAAATATTGTCAATCAATAAATAACAAACGTGTAACAATATTTCAGACAGATTTTCATCAAAGAGCCTTAGAAATAATCACTTTTGTTGGTTGTGGCCTATCAATATTAGGGTGTACTCTTACCCTTATTACTTACTATGCATTCTGGAGGTAAGATGATTGAAAGACTCAATGATGCACATGCATTTTGTTCAATTATACTGTGAAAATTAAATGTCTTGCAAATACTTGTGTAGTCAACAACAACAAACACGATTATCGAACAGCCGCCAGCATTGAATAGTACTTGTATATTGATGTCAATGCATTATGATCTTCTTTTTATAGAAGTAACGATGGGTTATACATACAGTGATGTACTGTAGCTAACACCAACTACATTAAAACTTTGGTACATAGCTACCAGATACACCGTCATACCACATTCCCTGATTTTATATGGAAATGTTCTTGCTTGTTCGCCTTTATGGAGACCTTATATCGTTTACCATAACCATATTCATTTATTCATTTCAAAAATCGTTAAGAGATAGATAATTAGATGTGGTGTGAGTGCCAATGACACCACTCTCCATCCAAATTACAATAAGAAAATAAGTAAACAATTATAGGGTAATGTACGGCCTTCAACACGGAGCCTTGGCTCACACCAAACAACAAGCTATAAAGGGCCCCAAAATTACTAGTGTAAAGTCATTCAAACGAGAATGAAAGTCTTGAATCAATGTCTTGAATCAATGTCAAATACTTTCAAATAGAAATACAACTAATACTCTGATAAATGGGTGCATCCGACACGCACCAGACGTATTCACAGAATTTCAGATTTGAGTAATGATGATTTATCATGTCTGATATTTAATTGACGTATCTTTGATTGTTTGTTTAAGATTACGATAATTATATAAAAATTGTTGAGAGGGAATGGATTCAACTCCGTCAGGAAACTTAATTCATACGACTTTAACATGAAAATCAATTGTGTCAGTACTTTAAATTAACATATAGAATAAGAATATTGCAATGTTGTTAAACAACATTGTTGCATGTATAATGTCAAAGAACTTTTCTTTCTGACCCGTTTTTTCTTAATCGTATAGTAGTCGGTAAAAAGAAGCAAACATTTTGGCTTTTTGAAAGTATTGCTTTTATCATCTGCACAATATGTGCTTAATTTGTAATGTTAAGTCAGTAAATGCTTTGATATACATATGGCTTTATAGTTATAGTAGTTAAAGAATAAATGCTCTCTTTTAGATATGTTAAAAATGAATGGACTGTTATTTTATCGAATATGTGTGTTGTTTTGATCATTGGATATTCCGTTTTCTTAAGTTCTACAAACGTCACAGACAATGAGGTGAGTATTATACTAAATGGAATGATTCAAATACAATATATGTAGTCCATACATTGTTCATGTTCTAATATCAGCCATATTAGCTTATAGTGTAATCACATACTAGTAACCGGTTCCAATGTTATGGTAAGATGAAGTTCACATATTGTTTATGTTCCAATATCAGTTATATTAGCTTATATGGTAGTATTGATTATCTGGTTGACTGCATGTTGATATGTTGAAATACCAGCTGCGAGTCACAGCATGAAGTTTTTTGTCGAAGAAGCGCAGCGAACGAGATTAAATAGACTTCAAATTGTGTCGAGCAGTTGATATTTTACAATATCAGTATGTATATTACCTGATAATTGATTCATCGGACTGAATTTGCGTCTTTTGGAACAGTTTTCTTAGTTTCACAAGCAACCGGAAGATGCATTTATAACTTCGGGTCATACTTATCAACGTCGTGTCAAACATTATGACGTCGCTAATAAGTCCGGGTCAAAGTTATTAAGGCCGGGTCAATGTAATTGACGTTACAAAACCTTGATATGCAATTGAATCAAGAGATGATAGTACAAATTGATATAGACAGTGGGACAACCGATAAATACCATTATCGGTTCAAATTTATCTGCACAATTGCGCATTTTGACAATCTATTTCTCTTCTGTGAGGCCAAAATGTTTTCACTTCAAAAACTTATTGAAAAGAAAAAGAGCTATAAACAACAACAATGCACAATATAGTATAGCCATAGCAATGCAAGGAATAAGAGCTTTGCATGAGGGAGATATATTCCTTAATTTTAAATATTTTCAAAGTTTTTTACAGCAAATTCTTATAAAACAATATCGGTAAAGCGGTCTGGCAATTGTAATAAAGTGATGTATCAACAGAATATCGTGTCCTGCAATTAACAGGCATACAGTGAAACAGTAAAATACGTTCACAAAGATCATATAAAACTCCCTTTAAAAACTGCCTTAAAAACTGTCATAGAACAGCAAAAACATTGTATTTCAAATTTTTAAGAAAACGCTCAAAGATTTAGTTTTACCTTATAGCACTGTGGTGATTCATATCTCTTTTCAGATTGCTTGTATCATAGTAACAGCAGTTCTACATTACGTGTTTTTGGTAGTATTCTTCCTTATGCTATGTGAAGGAATATCAGTAGCTAGATCTGTCACCGTTGTTTTCAAGAGAAAATCTGAAGCACGTTTTTATTTACCATTTGCTTGGGGTAAGACTATACTTTTTGGACAATTCGTCTTATGTGTGGATAAAGGTGACTAGTATATAATGTATTTAATTATAAATAGTTATCAAAGGTACCAGGATTATAATTTAGTACGCCAGGCGCGCGTTTTGTCTACATAAGACTCATCAGTGACGCTCATATCAAAATATTTATAAAGCCAAATAAGTTCAAAGTTGAAGAGCATTAGTTAAGCGTGATCATTATAACAAGATAGTAAGTTCGGTTTGTAAATTTCCCAAGTGTAAAAAATAAAAGAAACCGAAACTAGTACTTATAGTATTGGAAATTGATATAAATGTTTTAAAAAAGACCAAAGTTTGACCGAGAAAACAAATGCAAGAATTGAAAGTCGACTAAAACTAGGATATATGAGCTGTATAGGTACAGCTATTTGAAGGCTGCTACATCAAAATATAACGGAGGCAATTGGAAAGCTAAAATTTCCATTTTTGTCGTAAACCTCCAGCGACTACATAGCCAATTTGTCGATGCGAGTCAATACCTGAATTCTGATTATTTGTTTTTTTAGTATATTCAAAATTTGATCGAATCAATGCTTTCCCAACTTTAAAACAATGTAGGTTTGAATCAACCTATTTTTATCCATGTATATAAAGTATTGATTAAAAAAAATATCAAGTGCATACAAATGGTACAGTAGGCAGTAACAACACATATTGTTCTTCAGGAGTTCCGTTGGTGATTGTAGGAATAACTCTAGGAGTTACGCGCTTAAAAGGATATCATTCAGAAAAATAGTATGTATAAAATAGTATGAACAAGAAAACAAATGCAAAGTGTTATAGAGTTTTTCCATTTAACAGCCTATGTTTCACAAACTTTAACTTTAAACAATAAAAACGTGTTGTTATTCATTAGTTTGTTCAAGTCGTGTTTACATCATGTTTCGTAAGGTTGTTTTTAGTTAAACAGTATTTAAAATTTATTTGTTTTGTTCACATGAAATCAGCAATACTGTTTGAAACATGTCTCTCAGGCTACAGTGTTTGACTTGACTAAAGCGAATTGTCAAGTTAAGATTAATTGAAAGCTAAATATCTTTACTCGTCAAATTTTGTTTTTAGAAATGATCAAAAAAAAAATTCTGCTATCTTAATGTAATTTTCAGTAATTTGTATTCACCAATTTGTTGCTTTGTTTCCATCGATCAGCCATAGTTTGTATTTTTTATTTGTCACTTTTGTAATGTTGATATTCAGCTTTTGCTTTATATATACTAATAATTAGGCATGGGGAAAAATTATGAAAACGTCATTATTTCTCAAAATGACCATCTATTGCACGGACATATATACAGTTCAATTAAAAAATCCTAGTATCAACATTATCGCTTTCCTTCCAGAAGTAACACGTTTTATTATGAAATTAATGCACGATCAAATTACTGAGAAAATAGTATTGTTTGTACAATTACAATATGCATAATAAAATTGAGAATGGAAATGGGGAATGTGTCAAAGAGACAACAACCCGACCAAAATAAAAAAAACACAACAGCAGAAGGTCACCAACAGGTCTTCAATGTAGCGAGAAATTCCCGCACCCGGAGGCGTCCTTCAGCTGGCCCCTAAACAAATATATACTAGTTCAGCGATAATGAACGCCATACTAATTTCCAAATTGTACACAAGAAACTAAAATTTAAATAGTACAAGACTAACAAAGGCCAGAGGCTCCTGACTTGGGACAGGCGCAAAAATGCGGCGGGGTTAAACATGTTTGTGAGATCTCAACCCTCCCCCTATACCTCTAACCAGTGTAGAAAAGTAAAAGCATAACAATACGCACATTAAAATTCAGTTCAAGAGAAGTCCGAGTCTGATGTCAGAAGATGTAACCAAAGAAAATAAACAAATGACAATAATACATAAATAACAACAGACTACTAGCAGTTAACTGACATGCCAGCTCCAGACTTCAATTAAACTGACTGAAAGATTATGATTTCATCATATGAACATCAGGCACAATCCTTCCCGTAAGGGGTTTAGTATCATACCATCATAACATATATGAGAAGAACATAACCCGTGTCATGCCAACAACTGTTTTTAGAATAAATGTGTTTAGTTCCGACGCAAAGACCTTATCAGTGACTCAATATTAACGCCAAAATATGCAATCTTTAATGACTTGACAACAGTATCGTAATTATATCCCTTCTTAATAAGTCTATTCAAAGGTTTCGTAAGTTTATGAGGTGAATACTGACACCTTTGTGCTTTATAAAGAATATTTCCATAAAAAATTGGATGTGAAATACCTGAACGTATAAAAAGTCTGCATGTTGAGCTATATTTACGAATGATGTCTTTATACCGATGATAAAATTTAGTAAATGTTTTGACTAGTTTGTGATATCGAAAACCCTGGTGTAATAATTTTTCAGTAATACATAAATTTCTCTCGTTAAAATCTAAAACATTGTTACATACACGAGCGAATCGTACAAGTTGAGATATATAAACACCGTAAGATGGTGACAAGGGAACGTCACCATCTAAAAACGGATAATTAACGATAGGAAATGAAAAATCATCCCTTTTATCATAAATTTTAGTATTCAGCTTTCCGTTAGTGATATAGATATCAAGATCGAGGAAAGGGCAGTGGTCATTGTTAGTATTAGCTTTATTTAAAGTGAGTTCACCAGGATAAATTTCATTAATATACATACTGAAGTCGTCATTATTGAGAGCCAAAATATCATCCAAATATCTAAAAGTATTATTAAATTTGTTTATCAGATGTTGTTTTGATGGGTCTTTGCTTATTTTTGTCATAAATTGTAACTCGTAACAGTACAAAAAGAGGTCCGCAATAAGTGGTGCACAGTTAGTCCCCATTGGAATTCCGATAATCTGACGATATACGGAATCCCCAAAGCGAACAAAAATGTTATCTAGTAAAAATTCAAGGGCATATATAGTATCAAAGTATGTCCAATTAACATAGTTTTTTTGTTTATTGCTACTAAAAAATGACCTAAAAGAGTTTGAACATATATATTCACATTCTGATTTTTTGAATGCCCATTTAATTAGGTGTGTGAATTTTTTCTTAATGAGAATGTGAGGCAATGTGGTATACAGGGTAGAAAAATCAAAACTTTGAACAGATTCAAAATCACCAATATAAGCATGCAATTTATCAAGTACTTCCAACGAGTTCTTGACACTCCAAAAGTAATTTATTCCACTATTTTCGAAGGCCTTATTTGAACAATTTATTATAAGGTTTTTAATTGTACCAAGTGTGCTGGTAAGAATAATAGACAATTTAGTAGTTGAACAATGGCTTGAAGACGAAATAAATCTATATTTGTAAGGGGTTTTGTGTAGCTTCGGAAGCCAATACATAGTTGGAACTTTCATTGTATTTGGCTCTGCTTGTAAAGCGGTGGCTAAAAGTTTATGTTTGTTACAGATTTCGTTTTCTGAAAATGGAGTCAGTTGGAATGTTGGTGAATTGGTGATTTCCTTTTTCAGAACCTCGATGTAAAATTTACGTCAAACAATAATAATATTATTAGTAGCTTTATCGGCCGGGACAAAAACAAATTCCTTGGCTAGTTCTTTTAGTTTATGTTTGATACGAGAAATATGTTTATTGTGGTTATTGTTAATAGTAAAATGTTCTTTAAAATGTTGAATACGTATATCAACTATCTTCATTACTGAATTAAAAAGAGAGTCCAAAGATTTTTTGTCAGCTTTTTCCCGTTTTACTGTAAAAGATTTTTTGTCAGCTTTTTCCCGTTTTACTGTAAAAGATGACTTATACATATTATGACATACAGAATATTCCAAATAAAATCTGATAAATGTTCTATCCTAAATAAAAGTCATGGGGCACTACACACACTAACACACACACACGCGAAGAAAGACCAAAACAAATTACAGTTATGTTTGTTTCGTTTGATAATTTATTTCTGACGTATACTCTACCTCTTATTAGGCCCTGTACAGTTTCGAAAAATATGTATGTAGAAATGAACATAAATTAACAACTCCTTTTCAAGTGAACTTTGTTAAATTGATATTTGTTTCAAAGAGTCTTGGACAGGGTATCTATTTGATTTTTATTATATGTTTACAGTTGCTGGCTTAGCACGAATAACTTTGTATTTATGGCATTTGTTGGACCTGCTTTACTTATTATACTGGTAAGCTTATTTATAGATTCTGTTTCATATTCAAAGATGAAATAAAACATACAACAAATACCTGCTTTAATTGGTTAAATTATTACTGCTGGATTTTGGGCTTGGTAGCTTTGATAACTATAAGCATGTCGGAATGTTCTATTGTATTGTTTATTTGTGTTTTTCTCTGTCTTGAATGTTCCTGTATTTATTTGTACTATAGTCCTGTCATGTAATGTTGTCATTTAAATGTTATTGTTAACCTTGCCATAAAACCGCGAGGTTAGGCTACACACAAAACCAGGTTAAACCCACCACTTTTTCTTAAAATGTCCTGTACCAAGTCAGGAAAATGGCATTGTTATGTTATATTTCGTTTCTGTGTGTCTTTGGTTTTTTATTGCACTTCAGTGTGTCTGTTGTTTTCCTCTCATAGTTGATGTGTTTCCCTCGGTATTAGTTTGTAACCCGGATTTATTTTCTCTTTATTGATTTATGACTTTCGAACAGCGGTATAGTGCTGTCTAAATTTACTGTAAAAGATGACTTATGTTCATGTAATGTGGTGTTTTTTTTAATGATATTTGCAATATACTTCACTATTACTAATTAAAAGTAAATTTTAAATTTTATTAAATATGTAGCAGAATGTGTTCATAGCATATTTGCATTGATGCATGTAGAAATGTACCTCCAAGGTTATTTCAAAAAGGCAATAAAAAGCAAAATCATCTTTTATCAACCATCAGAACTAGTTAAAACAGCAGCCAAATCCTGAATCAATACAGTCATTTTTAAAAGCAAATGGTTCGTTAAACCTGGTTCATCGCTATTTAATATAGTTGTAATGTGCAATACCACCATAGTACGTCACATTCATTTGCAACAGAAAAAGAATCGAATCAAATATTCAGATATCTTTGATGGTTTTAAGTACAATTCTTTTGCAGTTGGTGTTGCTATAAAATATTTAGAAATTTGAGATAAATCTGTTCCTTTGATCATGACTCGAATTCGTGATGAATGTATTGTTCTGTCACTCGTTGAATATTTTTCTGTGTTAGAATTATCTTATTAGTTTTTTCTTTTTTTATTAGATTGCAATTGGTCAATGAATGAAGCTATATCTTTTCCTTCGCATTTACAATTTGTTTTGATAAGACTTCATTGGCAACGTCTTCAATTATGCCTTTTTATTTCGCTGGGTGCCACAGTGTTTTTTGTTTTGTTTTTGAAAACTACCGTTGAGAGCAGAGGGATAGACCCTGGATATGAATTTGTGAATATTTATTAAACATTTAAATTGAACACTGGCCAATAGGGGAAAACAATGTTGGTATAATACCTATTATGACAAAGATTCAGTTCAATACAATGAACTAAACAATTCAAGTTAACACACACAACAATCTTACATAGTCGCTAACAAAGCAAGCTGTAGCTGATCGCAAAATTGACAAAGACGATAACAAAAAAATGTTTTTGTGATTCATGTTTTTTTCTCCACAGTTTTTTACCACAACTCCGTCCTCTTTATCTCAAAGTGACATGTTGCCTCGGCGTTTGCAGCTTTCTTTGACTGATGAGTTTCATGTCGCCTTGGTATTTTCTGCCTTTTTTGTTGTCTATGTTTGCTCATTGTAGTTTCTATTTCTATGAGCTGTTGAATTTTTAATGTTGGTATCTCTTTAATCTTTTGAGGTTGACAAAATTCTTTCGTAGCAAAGCAATTTTTCATTGGAAGAATGACTTACTAGTAATAAACAAATCAACAAATTATCATCTATCAAATGTTTTTTAATGTTTATTCCCTGATTGTAGATTAATATAGGAATAATACATGTTGTATTAAAAGCTATTTATTCTACAAATGCTATGGTGAACGAAAGATTAAAGAAAAAAGTCAGGTTTGTTTTTTATTCAGGCTTATTATGTTTTACATTAATAGGGCCAACTATAGCCTGATATATATTTTCCTTTGTTCAGATATGAGACGTGGTATGAGTGCCAATGTTACAACTCTCCTTTCAAGTCACAATTTTGAGAAAAAAGCTACTATAGGTCAAAGTCGGTCTTCAACACGGAGCCTTAGATCACACTGAACAGAAAGCTGTAAAGGCCCCATACATAACTAGTGTAGAACCATTCCAAAGGGAAATCCAACGGTATAATCTATATAAAAAAAGAGAAGCGTGAAAAACTGATGAACCACATCAGCAAATGACACCAAAAACGTATATAAATATGTACTATTTGTACAGCCTTGTTCTAATATGCTTATAATTTTTAATTGTTGTATTCGATGATAAAATATTGCAATAATTCAAAACTAACATGAAGGTACTCGAAGTTCCTGAATAACTTATTAGAGTTTATGCGACACAAGTGTAACAATGTGTAACAGTGTTCAAATCTCGTAAAATTGATTCCAAAATGACAATTCAAGATAATGAACAACACAACAACCAGCTGCACCAAGAGTACATGATACGCCTTATTTGTACATACTGAAACTGTTCCAAAAAATACAATGGAGTATTGAGAAAGTATTTAATCAGAATATCTCTGTGGAAAATATTTATGAGAATCGCGTCCTTATTAGCCGTATTCATGTTGTGTCAGCTAAGTCTGTTAAAAGTTCTATAACTCGAAATGTCAAACCGAGAATAAATAAAAAAATCAAAAGCTATTCTAAATGCATCATTACCAACAATATGTTCAGTTTACAAAAAGTGCATCTTATCTGAATAGAGCGAGTCCATGCAATTTTAAAGAACGATGGGCAAACATAAAATGCACCATTACCAACAAAATGTTCAGTTTACAAAAAGTGCATCTTATCTCAATAGAGCTAGTACATGCCATTTTAAAGAACGATAGGCAAACATGAAATAAATACAAAAGAAAGCGTTCTTTTAGTCATTTTTTATGCTGTTGTAACTTACTTGCGAGCGGGTCAAATCAAATTAGAGCCCCCATTTTTAAGGACGGACGAATAAACAGACGAAAAAGTTCACGGGCGGAAATTGTTATGCCATCATACATCTTGGCTTTGGGCGGTAAAAACTGATGGTATCGCGTGAACTCAAATGGGAGCAAAACTTAATGTGTCGACTTGATAAGTATGTTCTGCTATATACAATATCTATATGAATCACCAATCATATGATTAAAAATAAGAATAAAACGCAATGATGAAATATCAGTTGACTTTAGTAGTTCTATAAGTATTCAAACATTATTTTTTTTCATAGAGCCGGTGTTAAATGCATGGTTGTTTTAATACCAGTATTAGGATTATCATGGTTATTTGGAATTCTGGCATATAATGAAGATACCATCATATTTCAGTATTTGTTTGGTATTTCTACTTCCCTTCAGGTATAATTTTATATAGATTTCTAAATATTAAATCGGTCTTTAAATGCATTACTGACGATTTAACAACATATAAAGGATACTTTTATTTTACTTTTTTTTTAATTTTAAACAATAATAAAAATAGCATTTTGAAATAATGATAGCTAAAGCACAGCAGCCAGTTTGGTTTAATTTTTAAGAGGGAGGCAGATGATTCCAAAATGATATTCAAACTTATAATACAACTTGTGAAATTTCGGGAATACGACAGCGAAAAATACCAAGACTTTAAACATATAAAAAAGACATATCTGATGTACAATTGTCTTGTAAGATAATATACGTATTCCTCAGTTGGGTCTGCATACAAATGTATGCCTACAGCCCATATGATGATCCTTATTTCCAGATACGTTGCGAGTGTTTTATGCATCTTCGGCAGTTCAAAAGAAACAAATGTAAAAACTCAAAGGCATCAAATGTAAAACTCAAAGGCATCAAAACAAGAATTACAATTTTGTTGATTAAATCGATCCGAAAAAAATTTAACTCTGTAATTCCTTTATCAAATAAGTGTTCTCAATCCAAAACGGACATCAAGTATGTAGGGAAAAGTATCATGACTCTTTTACACGTGATTACCTGTATATTTACATTTACGTTTATAACGGGTGAAATGCATATCGGCTGTTTCTAAATGCCATTTCAATCGTTATGTGTTGAAATGATATTTTAAAAACATTAACAGGACCAATTTTTCTGCAACCGATATGCATTTAAATAGGCAGTACAATCTGATAAATTTGACTTATCTGATTTAAGTTTTTTGTGTTGCTTTAATATTTTTTCAGGGATTTATAATATTTATAAGAGATGCAGTTTCAAATAAAAAGGTGAGTTCTGTAGAACTGTGTACTTTAGTCTGACGGTTTGTTCGGATCATCAACATCCAGTTAGAGTTTAACGTAGTTTTTTCTTATACATATAAACTTACAAAAGTTTTAAGAACTGATTATAAGTTGAACGACACCTATTTAACTGCGCCATATGCGATATCGTCACAGCATGTCTCTTCAGCTAAATTCGAGGCAAACAATTGAAACCAATAAATAATACCGAACTCCAAACCAAACTTTATAAGAGGCAATCAATTACAACTAACCAAATGTACGCTATCAAGCAATCGCAAAACAATTTAAACAAACCAACTGCAATATGCCTGAACTAATACAGGTATTTCCGAAAAATCGTGGGTTGATTTAAAATATGGAGATGTGGTATGATTGCGTATGAAACAACTATTCATCAAAGTTAAAATGGAGTAAATGAAAACAATTAAAGGTAACCATACAGCATTCAACATTGAAAAAATACCATACCGTTTGGTCAGCTAAATAAACCCATGCAATTAAAATAAATCGGGGTTAAACATATTTGTTAGCGCTGAGCGCTCTTCCTAATCTGGTACAGTGGTGTAACAGTGCAATATAAAATATGTGAGTACTCGTAATTGTTTCTCCTTTCCTTTTAGTTATGATCGTTCATAGAAAAGAAACACAATTTCGGGATTTGAATACATAATTTATACACCCTCCCTTAGTTTCTATAATTTACCCAAATCTGAAGAGAGAACACAGAATGTAAATTGCTGATCTTCTTGATTTTCCTCAACCTTATTTATTCAGCGTTTCTTTTGCATTTTAGTTACATGAAGGAATCGGGAAAGCGGTGCATAGATACAGATCAAACTCTATGTTAAAAGCTAGCAGCAAAACACAGGTTTGTTTAAAGTTGACAATTTTACATGTCTGCACAATTAAGGTACAACTCAAATATTTCATCAAGTGAGTCACAATTGAAATTGTATTTATTTATAGATGATGTGTTCTCACTAAACATTTGGTGACTATGTTGAAAGCATCTATCCCATCGAACTTGAGATGCATGATACAACAATTAAGTATGCGTCATATCTTGACTTACATCTAGAAATTGAATTTCTACAATTCCGTTTTCTTTTGACGAATTTGACCAACCGAATTATACTTATTACAGGTTGTGTACTAACATGAGTAACACAACGGGTGCAACAAATAGATCAGGAAAGGCTTAGCCATCCGGAGCACCTGAGATCACCCCAGGTTTTGGTGGGGTTCCTGTTGCTAAGTCTATTCTATGTTGTTTTGTTTGTTTGTTTGGTACATTTTCTGCCATGGTGTTTTCATTTTACTTGCAGTGGTCCTCTGGATCATTCGCTCCTCTATTAATCATAGTATAATACATTGTATCTGCAACATTTTATCAACAGTGTATGAGTTCCAGTCGTTGTACATTAATTTTTTTTAATCTTTATATTTTTCTTTTTGTAGTCTTCTGGTTTACAGAACAGATTTGAATTTAAAGGTATGTTAAAACTTGTTCTAGTGTCATTGATTCAAAAATTGTATGGAAATGGGGAATATGTCAAAGATACAAAAAGCCGACCTAAGAGCAGAAAACAGCCGCATATCACCAATGGGTCTTCAATATAGCGAGAAAATTCCGCACCTGGAGGCGTGCCTCAGCTGGTTCCTTAACAAAAATGTTTACTTGCTCATTGATAATAGACGTCATACTGAACTCTAAAATAAATAAATGAACAAAAATGAAACTCAAACAAGATTTTCAAAGGTCAGATGATCCTGACATGGGATTGTCGCAAACTAAATCATCATGTTTTATCATATGTGAAAGCATAAATAGGTTGCATTTCTGTTAATATATACAATGTAATTTCCTCTTATGGCTTAAACTGTACCGTTTTCACTATGACGTTTTGATAAAATATACTAGTATCCTAGAATCGAAAGCTTACATTTTAAAAGGCATAAACAAAGGTTTGTTTGAAAATGATTGTTTGAACTTTCTGTATTACACCTTTTTGCACTTTGGGTCTGTCTCAGAATTCAATTCTACCGCTATTCATGAGCATCCATACTGGTTACATTCACAAATTATGTCTCTACGAGAGGAAACATAGAGATCATGTCTTAGAACCAGTAGGTTAACCAAAAAAGTAATCACTTTTAAACCTACCAGTTTTAGTAGCAAAAAACCCTTCCTCCTTTTCTATAAATGTGACCTACCGAATTATACTTATCACTGGACTTGTAATTACATGAGCAACACGACGTGTACCTCAGGTATCACGTCTTGTCTTTTATGTTTGTGTTACGGAATATTGTATTTTGTGAACTGTTGCTCGTCTTTTAGTCGTTTATGTTTGTCACCATGGTGTTGTCAGTAGTTTTGATTGATGTGTTTGAGTGTTCTTTTGTTAGTCAGATTTCATGGGAAACTATCATGATTGCGGTACTCGAAATCTATGATAATGCTTCTCAAATTTCAACCAAATAAATAAGCGTTCCTCTTGAAGTATAACATAAGCATGTGTATACCCCAAAATAATGAAAAGAAACAGTCTACAACACTTCAAAAAAACTTATAAATAAACTAGGTACTGCAATGAACCTGCAATCCATCTTCCACAAGTTACACTTAAGTCAGGTTCTGCAATAGGCATTAAGTTCATCTTCCACTAATAACACTGGAATCTGGTAATGCAGTGGTCATGCAGTCGATCTTCAACTTATTACATTGTAATCAAATACTGCGGATGGTCTGAGAATCATCTTTTACTAGTCACACTGTTATGATTACTGAATTTGATATATGTTGAAAAGGATTCATATAATCGGGTATTAATAAAAGCATCATGTCATATCCGTATACATAACTAAATGCATAATTCCTAAGTATACGTAGACCATCAAACCTTTTTTAATGAAATATCTCTGGATAAAGTGTATGTATCTAAAGCCACTAAAACATTGAAACATAAGAATAAATGACAGGACATGGATTAGCCGTAGAAAATGCTAAAACATTAACAAAAATTTATTTCATTAATGGACAAATAAATGATGAGTGTGTTTTTGTCAAGTTAGATAGATAAGTACATTCTTTTATTATTTTTCTAACAAGGTCACCAAATGAGTTCAGATGAATATCAATACGACAAACCAATGAGGGCCCATCTGAGGATGCGAACTTTTATTTAAATTTACAATATTTAAGTGTGAAAGAAATAAGGTATACGAAATTATTTTATAACCTTAACTTGTGAGAACTGTAAACTACAAAATACACCTAGTAACTCCGGAGAATGTCATAAAGTATTTGGGTGAAAATTCGGGACGAATTACAACTCAAAGCTTGATAACAGGCCGATACGTACATGGTATAATGAAAAACGACAAATAAAACAAATTTACATAACATGGCGTAGATAGTACCAGGACGTTCGTCTACATAAGACTCATCAGTGACGCTCAGATCAAAATAGTTCTTAAGCCAAACAAGTATAGAACTAGAGTGAACAAAACAAACACCCTTTATATATAAAGCAGATGGTGATCGCCGGTGAGTTTGACCTTATTGCTTCATTAAACTTTTTATTGAATGGAAGTTTGTTTCTGGAACTTTTTGCGGAATATCATTAAAAAAAAAAAAGAAACATGAAATAGCTTATGTCGTGTAGGGTCATCTTGTCCGAATAAGATGAAATATCGAAATGTACATTTCAAACTTAGTATATTGTTATATCAAACATTACTTTTACACAGTATATAAGATTCATACCAGTTAATTGCAATATTTCATTATAATTCAAATTTAAAAGATTGACAGATAAAACGACTGATAGATGGAAAAAAGTATCAAATTACGTCTTTATATTTATTTTGTTCTATTTTTAGACATCAAGACGACATTTTTTAATTAGAGAAAAATAATAGTAGCGTACACCATACAAGCTGTCAAACTAATGCATGTATAATGCAATCAATCTAAAACTGTAATTCTCTGAAATTTCATGAAATCACTGACTGTCGTATGTTACCTAAGTTAAACTCTCACACAAAGACTATGTTTTTACAGAATAAGAATAATTGGTAATCATGCACAGTAAAAAATAGTTCATAGTTGTCAAATATGAATTTATTCGTAAGAAATTTTAAATACTATTTGCAAAATATCTCGGTATATTTTAATTTCAGACATCTGTGTAACAAGTTATATCTTGATTCATATATGATATATTTATATGCAAAATAAGCAGTACTTATTGTTTGTATATTTAACAGATGTTTTACACTTTAAAGATGGAATGTCTTTTAATTATTTTTATATTAATTCTTTTGTTTGTCATGCAATAAAATCGTATTGAAAAGCAATTGTATATGCATTAATTCGAACTGAGGGTAAACATATTTGTAATGATACATTTTGTTTAACCTAAATGTAAATGTGATAGTACCTTATATATAATCTATCAAATCAATATTAAAGACAATATTACTTTTTCCATGTGACAATTTTCCTAAACTTATTTATTAATACGGTCGACTTTAAAATAAAAACGAAGGAGATATAGTATATACAACTTTTATATCAACACAACAAAGCTCAAAATTGCTATTTTTTTAAATTTTATATTTGATAAAATGGGTTGTCAAAATGTCTATGCGATCGCTTTATTACGTTGTAAAAAGCATGACTTCTGCTTGTTTCATAAGGGCTCTATTCAATGTGTTTTGGTCGAGTTGAGACAATATTAATTCGATTATTTAATTGGTATCAATTTGCTGTCGCCATATGGTTGAATACTTTTTTTTTATTCAACTTACGTAGTAGTTGGGTGACCAAAATATAGTAGTCGCCAGTAATAATTTTTTTTTTCAATTAGTTTGTCTATGGAGGTATATTTGTACGATGATATACATAAATGTCAAATAATAACTGATACAAGTTACTTAAAATTACTTAATTTAGATACTTTGTGATATAACACACGTTTACCTTATCCTTCTTTTCTTCCAAATGAAATTAATTAGACAAAACGGTTGTGTAAATAGTTATCATAGGTACCAGGCTTATCATTTTATACGCCAGACATAGTATCGTCTACATAAGACTCACCAGTGACGCTCAGATCAAAATAGTTAGACATTCAAACAAGTATAAAGTTGAAAAGGATTTAAAAAATCCAAACATTGACCCAAATACCACTAAAATAATTTACCAGTGTGCCTGGGATAAAAAAAAAATCCTTAGTATTTCGAATAACCTATACTTTTGCAAACAGGTAATTTATAAAAAATGACCATATAATTAGTATAGCATTACTAACATTAACTATGTTTAAAATATAGGGCATTTTTTAGTCTTACTTACCCTAATTTCTAAATGTTAGACACTATTGCCCTCAATATTATAGAAACAAAACGGCAGAACAAAAACCATAAAATATCGAATTAAACATTCTGTCTGCAATAATTATTAGGTTATTAGGTTAAATATGCAATATTTCATTAATTAAATTTCCCAATTTTTTAAAATCGTTAATATATTTAAGATCTTTGCCATAACCACATCCAGGATATTTAAATAAAATATTATGATGTAATACAATTCACTGCTGACGAAGTTACTGCAATAGGACGACAAATGCACATTAGCCAGCGTTGAACGAGGTGTTATGAATCTTAATCCACTCGCTTTAAATATCGGTCAATTTAAGTAACATATGGTACATTTCGTATAATGATCAACCAAGACAGTACATTATATCATACAACAAACGAAATATTTTAATTTCGATTAGAAAATTGGCGTTAAAATGGCGAGAGAACGCATACAGTATTATGTTAGCACATCAATAAAACGTTGAGTAAATAATAACATGAATAACAAATAAATTATTTCAATATATCACAACTTGTTGTAATTTTGTCAATGATCATGTTAACAGCTCACTACTGTCGTGCATAAATCAATTTAAGCTTTCAAATTTTTAAGTATCTTATATGCAAATCTTTATATCAAAAACTAGAATATTAAAAAACAGAAATTTTTCTATTCTTTGTTGGTTTAACAATACTGTACCGGAAACAGAGGAGATTTAAAGAACCTTAGATCATGCAATTTAGTAATTAGTGTTGGCATTCATATATGGAATAGTTTTAATAAATCTATCAATGTTAACTTAAAGATAGGTTTAGCTTAATTTATTGTATCCTGTCATGGAATTTTCAAAATTTATATTTAAACTTTGGTTTTCAAACAATTGATATGAAAGGCTTTTAAAATTTTGTTCAACATATCGTTAATACAAGTAAAATATTTCACCTTTAATACGTTGCTGTGATTACTTAGAACATGTTCAGTTGTTTTTCTGATAGTCGTAAACACACTATTAAAATAATCTCTTAAGTATATATAAGTCAGATAGCTTCTTTTATTATTATTGTTTACCACTGTAATATTGAAAGGTGATATCACAGAAGTTATATAGACTTGTAATGATGACTTTATCACATGAGAGATGATAAAACGTCTAAATGCGGATACAGTTTTAAGGTCTGTTTGATAATGTTCAAAGCGAGTTAATAAAAAAATGATGTACGATCGTTCATTGTGAAAACTATGGAATGGAAATTGTCATTTATTCAATTTTATGATGGATTTGAATAAAAAGATAATGACTAATAAAAGCTATTTGCATGTCCTTTTTGTCATAAAGCTCTTCAACTGTTTATGCTCTTATACACCACTGGTCTTCAAATATGCCAGAAAATTGCGTCAATCACACGCAATTTATAATATGGTACTTTAAGTTTTAGATAACAATTGTTAAAGAGTGAATCCTGTTTATTAACTCATTAGACCATACGTCTATGCGCACATGTAAAATGCAAAAGCATAGACGCATTGTTCTTCATCGCAGTGATGCCTTCGACGTGAGGCAACATTTCATATCTTAGGTTTGAACATAATTACTTGCTAGGTTTCCAACATATAATATATTTCAAGAATTCAAAGTTTTGTAAAAAGTTAATTCATAAGTATGACTCTATCAATGATAATTCGTGTCAACTAAGAAGGGCCGAATACTGGACTGATGATTCTATCGGGGATTAAAAGAAAACACCAGTGGCATCGACCCAGTTGATGTAAATAAACTTATCATATAAAACTGTATTAAGACAGTACTATTCATTAGTAAAAGCTGACAAGACAGCAAAATATCTTTTATTTTCGTATGAAGCGAAAACACATAACAGCATAATTATATGGAAAAGGCTTAAAATACAAATAAAATATGCAAGTCAATTGATGTACAAGTGAAATGAAGAAAAGTCCATACAGTTTCATCTCAACTCCTCATCCTAACCGTTACCCTAACCCTAACCTTAACCCTAACCTTAACCCTAACCCTAACCCTAACCTTAACCCTAACCCTAACCTTAACCCTTACCTTAACCCTAACCCCAACCTTAACCCTAATCCTAACCCTAACCTTAACCCTAACCCTAACCCTAACCCTAACCCTAACCTTAACCTTAACCCTAACCCTAACCCTAACCCTAACCCTAACCCCAACCTTAACCCTAACCCTAACCCTAACCCTAACCCCAACCTTAACCCCAATCTTAACCCTAACCCTAACCCTAACCCTAACCTTAAACGTCCTGCTGTTAATGGTGTTTTTCGTGTTGATTTTGTGATAAAACAATCTTATCTCAAGTCTGCACATCTGAAATTTTAAGAACAATAGGGAAGAGGTAATCAGTTACAAAAGAAATGGAAATTGAGAGAAAACATTTATTTTACTAGCATCTATATACTGTACTTATTTCGTCATGCATCTATAATTTTGCAGGTGACATCTGAGTAAGTTTGTGAAACATTGGAAAACGATATTTACCAAAAATACAAGCACGGCAATATCGTATCAATTGGGAGATATATACTCTATTTGCAGGCGTTGCTGGAGTGTTGCTACATAGAAATGGAAAGTTCACAATTTGGAAGTTGAAATCATCTCTTTTGTTTTCTTAAAGATTTGTTTTCAACCGACCCTCATTGTCAATTTCTAGATGTAAGTCAAAAGATGTGAGGCAGACTTAACTGTATCGGTAGCATTCTTTATCTCTAGTTCGATGTAATATATTGGAGAGTAAATAGGTATTTTGGCCTCGCTAAATAAAATTTGCATTCAAATACAAATATTGGATGTATTAAGTTATGTACTAGAACGCTATGATTGCTCTACTGACTTACTCGACAATCAGACAAGGTTTTTACAATAATGAAGGATTTTAGATTATAGCATGGGTTATAGAGATATGAAACTTTAGAAACAAAGTACAATTCATAATTAAATTGTTGTAATAAAAGAGCTGCATTCTAACAGGTCGGGTACATTTTTATTCAATTATACAATATTCAAATGAATGATACTAAGGCTCTGTCGAGAAGACCGCAGGACCGGCAACGTATCGGAAGTCATATTGTATCTAAGGTCGACGTCACACGGCGACGTCTCCTTATCTTCTCTTAGTAACTAGTAAACGTCAAACTACAAAGCTGTTGTGTATTTTATCAGAGTCATATTATAAGATATCGTCCCCACATTTATGGTGCCGTGACTAATGGAGCTACCAAAGCTGAAATCAAGAAGAACGGGCAATCGTAGTGCCGTTACCAGACTTTTACGAAAATTTGCCGACGCAAAAGAAAGTTCTGAATTCGACAGAGAGGAGCTGATAGCCACATATGAAAATCTACAAGAGTAGAAGAAGTTACTCGTCACACTGAATGAACAAATTGAGAACTCATCGGAAATAGAGGATATAGAGACGGAAATCGTAGACACAGATGAGTATACCACAAATTTTGTTACTAAACTGAGACATTTTAAGATATTCATAGATAAAACATCACAACCTATTTCCAATCAACCATCACATTCGACTTATCAAGTTTTAAATGTAGACAATCCACCGTTCATACCTACTAGTTCACCCGAAATCGTACAGACAAGTTATACCACCCCGTCATTGCCACAGTCAAATGATGCCGCTCGAATTTTAACAGAGACAGGCCAAATTGCCACATCAATTCTCACGCCAAGCTATGCTATCCCGTCCGCTATATCCAGCAATCACCGTTTGCCAAAATTAATTTTACCTACATTTAATGGCAATATATTAGAATGGCAAAGCTTTTGGGATTCGTACGAATCAGCAGTTCATTACAACCCAACATTGACAGATGTTCAAAAGTTTAATTATTTGAAGGCCCAATTAGAAAACGAAGCCGCTCAGACAATTGCCGGATTTTCTCTAACTAACGCTAACTATGCCGAAGCCGTAAATGTTCTGATAGAGAGATTTGGACAGACTCATAAAATAACACAAGCACACCTACAAGCACTGCTTGCTATTACGCCACCCCAAGATGACCTCATAAGCCTGAGAATGTTTTATGACAAAATGGAGAGTTTAGTTAGAGGACTTGAATCGCTTGGACAGACACAGGACTCATACGGTAATTAATTAGTCCCGATTATAATCAACAAACTGCCTGGTGAAATCAGAAAGCATCTCGCTCGGGAGCATGGTACGACAAATTGGTTATTACGAGATCTTCGAAAAGTATACATAAAGAGATACAAATCATGGAAGCCGGACAAGTTACACAGACAGAAAGTGATATGTCGTATACTACCCTTTTCGCCGGTGCTAACTCACGAAGAAAACACAACGCAAGTACTAGAAATGTTAATCAGCATTTAACAGAAAAGCCGTGCATTTTCTGCAAAGATATTCATTCGCCTGCCAACTGCCAGAAAGTACGCGATTTAGATGAACGCCTCGCTATTGTTAAACGTAACTATTTATGCTTCAACTGCCTCGGTACACATCACATAAAAGAATGCAACTCGAAAAGCTCATGTAGTAACTGTGGTAAACGCCACCACACTAGTTTATGTAATGAAGTTGAACACACCGCGAACCCCGACCAGAGAAGTGAACACCGTTTCACTGACACGAAAGATCTCGCTCAAAGTTGTACGAACGAAAGTACGACATCTACACCGACTGTAGTAAATTTCGTGAAGGATACCGAGATACAAGAAGACTCAACAATATTACACTCGTCAGCACAATTTCACTCAAATGTATTGTTGAAAACTGCCGTGGCCCCCGTTTCGTCAAATCATCATTGCACAGATACGAATATTTTGTTTGATGAAGGCGCTCAAAGGTCTTTTGTAACGGAGAGTCTTGCGCGAAAATTAAACCTGCAAAGAGAAGGAGTCGAAAAGATTCAACTCTCATCATTTGGCGAAACCAACACTATTGCTAGGCGACTCGATAAAGCCACAGTTTATGTTGAAACTGAAACTGGACATAAAATACCTATACATGCATTAATCGTTCCTATTATAGCTATGCCGTTACAGAACCACATTCGTTACATTGACAGGAACAATAACTATTTGAAAGGACTAAAGCTCGCACATCCAGTTATGCAACAGGATACATTCGAAATTTCACTATTAATTGGAGCCGATTTTTATTGGGTAATAGTTAAAGATAAAGTTGTACGCGGAAACGGACCCACCGCAGTCAAATCGAAATTAGGGTACTTACTTTCTGGACCGTTAGAAAAACCACACTTATCAACAGCGTCAAGCATTTTCAATGTTCTTATTTCACATAAAACAGAGGAACACGACTTAGAAGCGTTTAGGAAGATTGAAGCTACAGGAATAGAATCTCCAGGAGTACACAGAAAAGAGAGCTATATAGAGTTTCGCGACGACAAAGATTATGCAAAGTTACCATGGAAACACGACAACGATTCAATACAACATTAAATATTTTTATGGACTTTCGGAGTGTAGAATGATCGAACATATTTGTTTAGAAATGTGTTACGCAATTATGATGGACTGTTAAAGGTATGCGATTTTGTTTTGTGAACCACGTTAATTCAACTGTGAAAGAACTGTGAATCATTTTTATTTTCATTTGAGAGACTTTAATCTTAATTCAATGTAATTCATATATTGTATTTCAATTTTCTTTTCTACGTAAAGTAATTTTTTTGAGGCCCTGAGAATGTCGAGAAAACCGCGGGACCAGCAACGTATCGGAAGTCATATATTGTATCTAAGGTCGACGTCACACGGCAACGTCTCCTTATCTTCTCTTAGTAACTAGTAAACGTCAAACTACAAAGCTGTTGTGTATTTTATCAGAGTCATATTATAAGATATCGTCCCCACAGGCTCCCACCCAAACCTGTATTAAGCAATGTGTTTATATTGATCGTTGACCACCGAATGATCTACTATATATGTAATGTATGTGGTACTGCTATATCTGTAATGCATTGGGTACTATATATGTTTGTTTATGTGTGTGTTACATTTTAATGTTGTGTTTCTGTTGTGTCGTAGTTTTCCTCTTACATTTATTGCGTTTCCCTCAGTTTAAGTTTGTAATAGGTGTAAATAGTTATCAAAGTAAATATAAGACACAATTTAAAATGTTCAGAATATGTCAAGCCATACAGAGAAAAAAATAGAATGTCGAGAACAAGTCATGTCAAGAAATTTCAAGACAGTATTCAGATGTCAAGAATTTGTCAAGAAATTTTAAGATCATATTATTCAGAATGTCGAGGATATGTCGAGTAAATTTCATACAAATTTAAAAAAATGAGAATAGGTCAAGAAAAATTTAGACACAAGTCATACTTTTGGAGAATGTCGGAATTTGTGTATTCTTCAAGTTGGCTTAATTATAGCTAATATTGATGGTCTGTGTGCCGTTTGGTACCTCATTTTTATATATTTGTTTGTTTGTTTTATTAATCATGATTATAACAAAATGTTGACAGTATTTTTTCGTTGTTCACGTCTCATACATTTTCAAATAAACTACGAATCAAGGGTACACGGAAAAAGATATAAGGGAATCGCATGAACTCTTATAAAGAGCAAGCCGTAGTGCATTGACAATGTCATCTTGACCCGCCTTATTAGTTTACGCTTATTCAAAATGTCATAATCGGATCCCGGATATTGCATGGCACTTAAATCCTCATATTGTTTTATTTTCCTGTTTTTTTTCTCTCATTTATTTGAACTTTCTAGCATAAACTCACCAATTATTTTTCGCCTCCACTGTGGTATTTCTTTATTTTTTCGGGAATTCTATCCTGTTAACAAAATCCTGGATCCACCCATGCAATTGGTAAATAACAATTTGACGATGCTAAAAATACGTAAAATACGAAGAAAACAATTTAAAGTTAACAAAGAGGTAACGTTTAACAATGCACTGAATTTACTATGACTGTATAATACTACACGAAGGTTTAGTATTACATATTGACGAAATTCTTTGTTTATAAAAAAATTTCAACTATCCGTTGGTCCTTTGTTAAACTTGACAAAATCGATTTTAAATCTTGTCATTTTAAAGGATACTTAGGGTATATAAAGTGCGGTAAAAATACAAAAAATGAAATGGCATAGTTCAAATCAATAAATTCTTGATTTTAAGTGTATAGTTGATATTCGTAACGAAATTAAAATAAGGTAAGTAAACTTATATTAATATTTAACACCCCCAAAAGAACAGTTGGTCGATGATTCGACCAAAAGAAGTTATAAATTCCGAATGCATAAACTACTACGAAACCCTTTGATATAAAAAACAAAAAAAACAACAACAAAAAACAACATACATGTCATCAACTATTACAGTTAACCCTTCTGAAGCGTTTTGCCGTAAAAAAAGTAAAATGTTAACATTAGAAGATGTCCGTTTCGTTGACCAAAAATGTAAGACTATACCTTGATTTAGAAAAAAGCACTAACTGTGATAAACATACTTTAAAGAACATATGAACATTTTTTAAAGTACAAATGATTTTGTAAAATACATAACAGATTGTTTAATCATATATAAGCGTTTTCTAAAAATAAGAAATATTACCAGATGGAATCTTCAAATCAAGTTCTAAAATAAAATTACGTTTGCATAAAATATTGGAAACTGATTCATACTTGTTGGTAAAATCAAAATAGAATATGTTTCCTAGATTTTGGAGTGTACACATCTTCGTGTTCGTTTTCTGAGACCGAACTAATAATGTTCTCTTGACAGTTAATATTATATCTCTATTAGGACAGTGGTACTTACTTCTAAGCGGTCTAGCTAATTTGCCAAGGACATATTAAAATATTAACCTATAATACACTAATTTTAGCCGACGTGTGAAGAAAATTAAGACTTTTTGACAAAATACTTGTTACTATCTCACAAATTGACTGAAGTGTTTGAAGAGCTCTATCGATTTTTGTTGTCTTGAAACATGTGATTCTGAGATAAATAAATGTTGTATCAATTGGGATGACAGTTAAAGTGAAGAATGTCTAAAATAATGCCGTACCGACCCAATATTAGTAATCGTTTTTTGTTTCAAACAAGGTCCTAGATTTAATGGTTAGATTTTCTCGTGGATGGTGAGCCACTCAATGTCGACAAGTACCATGAATGACAAAAACCTTGTTATTTTTTTCAAATATCTATGCGAAAGAAATCTATTTTATAATGACAATCTTATGTTTTTTTAAAAACATTAACCTAATAACGTACAAATATCAATTCTAATGCAATTCGTTTGTAACGATAATTTTCATTGGATGTTGACAAATATTTTTATGGGTTATATTTTACTTTCTACCAGTGCGTAACTATGAAAGCAACCATTTTGATTTCGACTGTTTTTGGGGTATGTAAAAGTAATATTTTTAGTATCAAAATCTTTTTTGTGTTAAAATTGAAACCATTCTGTAACGTACAAAAAGTATAACTACGTCTAGCGTTGATGTTTGACATCCGGATTATACACATGTCGTCAAAAGTTAGATGCTAAAGTCGATGCAACAGTTTTGCGAACCTTTCATTTTTTTTTTACCTTTTTTAGGAATTTTTTTTACAATATGAAATTGATTTTATTTTAGTTTGTGCCATTATAATCGAGATAACATAATTTTACTGTCGCAAACATCCGTTAACCTAGCACTAGTAGCCGGATTTTGGTCTGAAACGGTCATTTTGGCCTGATCAGGACTTAATCGACTTAATTTACCGCTAGAGAAAAATGTTATGACCAGTTAAGACACTCAGACTCTGTTAAGATAAACCGTTTTCAGTCAGATTAGTTGTGTCAAGATAAACATGACAGATTCATTTAGCATTCATAATAAGACTTGGTTAGATCACGCTAAGATCTAATAATACCAAAGATAAAAAACCTGTTTAGTTGCTGTAAGATCGTGTTCAGTTGTGTTAAAATTTTAAATATTTTGTATAAAACGGGCGACACTTTATCTGTTTTTATCAGGGGTTACTCCCCCTTTTTGAATTAAATCTCTATATATTGGATGATATTTTGTTGTGGTCTTTTAATTTGACTGTATAGCTATTTCATTAAATAAAGTATGCAAACTTTAAAAACAATTTATTTATTTCCGATAGAATCTTTAACATTTCATTGGTTATATGAGAAAAGATTAATTATTGTAACCGGAAAATTTGTCATAAAAACTTTGCAGTCAAGCTTTCTGACATAAAGTTGTCCTGTATGTATGCATTCTGCCTCTAAAGATTGTGATAAGTATTAAATATCTTTTAAAGGTGTTCTTAAACATTTTTTTGTTTCTAATGCAGAGTAATAGTTTTTATCCATATTTGGTCAAGAAACGTATATTTTAAGTTTATAATTTACTTTATACACGTATTTTAAAATTTTACACAGATGACAGATGCTTGGTGAAAGTAATTTACATTTTAATAAACGGAGTATTTAAGCAGTCAACCGAAACGGATGATCATAAACTAACTAGATAATTATCCATTCGTGGGCGTATGACGAATGAAGTTCCATATTTTATCTTTTATATAAAATGTATAAGGTTAAACCCGGTTAAATTATTACATTTACAAATAAAACATCTTTTTTTTTTAAATCAATACATCAACTATATAAGCATATGTTAAAAATTTAATTGACAGTTTATTTTAACCATTATACACATATAAAGACCGATGTCGATATATCCCTTGAAATTTTTTTTATCGTCATTTTTTTTTAGCACGAACTAAATACAGACGTAAAGACACGATTGATAGAATCAAATGTACGGTTTATATTTCAGTTTCGTATCAGGTTTTTTTAAGCACCAGTGTTACTACTCATTTTGAAAAACAGTGAGACACTAACTTGCTATCTCGGAATTGAACAAAAATCTATAAAATAACGTAGCGAAATGACCGTACTTATAGATTAGACTTTTGTTTTCGGATCCATTAAAATTGTTTTACACTAGTCATTTTAGGGACCGTTATAGCTTGCTGTTCGATGAGGACGTACTTTTGACCTCTAATTAAATTGTACCATGTGACTTGATGGAGAGTTGTTTCATTGGCACACATACCACATCTTCTTATTTATGATAACCGGGAGCAGTTTATAACATTTTCATTTAGATTATTAAAAATATCTAAAAAATTCAGTGAATCAAATGAATTTGTAGCATATTGTTACATTCAAAAGTATTTAATTTTGATTGATAGAATACATAATTTGTATTGCATTGGTCCACAAATAATGTCCAGTGTCAAATATTACATATCAATAACCACTCAGATTAGTTACTTTATAGAAACTCCGGCATTTCCTTGGATGGTAGCACACGCTTGTTTTGTGTCCTTTAAAGTCAGTCTGTCTGTTTAATAATTCACAGTTAAAGGAGAATTCTTCGTCATTTGCGAATAGACAAAAAAAGTTTGAACAATTACTTACGTTTGAATTCAGGCTGAGAGAAATATGTTTTATTTTATTTCAGATTATTTAGTACAGATATAAAAATATTCTAATCTTTTACAATTTACAAATATAATTTGATAGTGGTTTTTTTATGCACATGGTAGACGAAACCTGTATGATCTAACTTTTTCAGAGGTCTGTGAAATATTGAAAATAGTACGTTCCGGGAAACACAAGTCGCTATATAAAATGTGGTATGCTCATATTTAAATACTTTCCTGTTTATTAAATAAGAAAGTGAAAAAAATACCAGTTATTGAATTTCACCTGAAAAAGATTAAAGTAAAATTAAATATCGAATACACAATTAATCTCCTAGTTTAGCTTTTTTTATAATGAATTATAAATTGAGTGCAATAAAAATAATCCAATACACTATGAGACAAACAATTATATCCTGTTCCAAAATGACTTATAAGACGATTATACTTTTGCAAATTAAGACAGCTTAAAAATAAAATAATAACATTAATTAACAATTACTATTTCACGGTAGAGCTCTGATTTAACGGATACTGTTATGCTATAAATATGATAGTCCTACCAATTTAACAAATTAATCATCAAAAGGACTGTTGTGGTATTGTGTGCAAGGGACTTGCCGGTACGTAGCTTACGTAGCTTACTAAAATTCTACGTTTTAAGAAGGCCAAGGTCAAAATACAATACAGTTTTCTCCCAATTACTGTACGAAGTGTAAACAACATTCACTACTGAGTTATGACACAGATATATCGTTTCAGGAATAGCATTCGTGATCGGGATAGAACAACCTATCTAGTATCTATTTTACTCTGAGTACTTTTATGTAAGTAGCTTCTTCTGACAACCGACTCGGATTTCTCTCAAACTAAATTTTAATGTGCGTATTGTTTTCGTTTATTTTCCTACATTGGCTAAAAATATAGGGGAGGGTTGAGAGCTCATATACACGTGTAACCCCGCCGCTTGTTTGCTCCTGTCTCAAGTCAAAAGCCTCTGGACTTTGTTAGTCTTGTAATTTTAGTTTCTTGTTTATAATTTAGAGTTTAGTACGTTCATCATTACTGAACTATTAGATATATTTGTTTAGGGGCCAGCCGAAGGAGTCCTCCGGGTGCGGAATTGTCTCGCTGCGTTGAAGACCTATAGGTGATCTTATGCAGTTGTTTGTTCTTTGGTAGGTTTGTTGTATCTAAAACACATTCCCTATTTCCATTCTCAATTTCATTTTTACAGAGTTTGACTTTAGTGCCTTGTGGAGACAATAGAGGTCATCTCCGTGCTTCAGGTTTATGCTCTTACAATATTTTTGATAATAGGCTCATACATACAGAATCCTAACCCTCTCATAACCTAGGACAGTGGTTTAACAGTACAACATAAGAAAAAACTATTAAATAAGTTGAAAAAGGCTTAATTTATCAGATGGATACAAATAGACATATATCTAACAAAGACACAAAGTGTAAATGGCCAGTTAGTTGTATATCCTAACAACAAAAGACACTAAGTACGCATTGTATTGACTGTAGAATAGCTTTGAGCTTTTTCCATGAAACTATATGCATAATCGCCTTTCGAAATGATGGCATTTGAATGCTGAATTTTATCTAGAAAAGCTCCTCTGACGCAGCATCTGCAGAGTTGTACTTTTGTTTGTTGTTAACAAATTTGATAAAACAAAATTCATTATCAGAACTTGAATCGACATAGAATGGAATGCACTGACAAATTGAAATTTTCTTGCAGGTGCTCTTGCCGCAGAAAATGTGGAGCGTGTTTACATTGTCTTGTACATTTATGATTGTGAATATAATTACAGTTACAGGTATATATTATAATTACTTATGCGGCAGCATTCTGCAATTATAATAAGTGTAGATACCACTGGAAAAGTCGATTGTGAATTGATTCCGCAAGTACATTAGAACCTACTTACTTCACTGGCATACACGAATTGTAACCTGAATGTAATGCTGTATTAGCTAAGTATTTGTATCCCTTTATCTCGTATCTTGTGTCTTCCTAGCTTGTTTATAAAAAAGAAGATTTGGTAGGATTGCCAATGAGACAACTCTCGACAAGAAACCAAATAAATGACACGGACATTATTAAAGCAATATAAAACTATCTTCAGAAGTGTTATCCAAACTTCAATAATTCAACGATAAATTCAAATCTACATTAGACATTACTAATCTTTGTGTATATTATTTCTAGATCTACCTGGGTCTACTGCAACGACCACAACTATAACTACTGTCAATGATTTTACGACAATCACATTACCTACAACTACTTTTCCCGATTATATAGCAACGGCATCAACTCAGTCGACAATTGCATCTCACTCAACTCCGGTTGAAACAACAGTAGCATCAACACAGGAGGCAACGACATTAGCTATAACAACTTCTCCCATTGAATCCACAACGGCATCATCTTTTGAGACAACAATATTAGATATAATGTCTTCTCCGGTTGAAACAGGAACAACATCAACTCAGGCGACAACACCATTAGTTTTAAGTAATGTTCCCGATGAAACATTGTTAGTATCTCAGGAGTCAACCCAATTAGCTATCAGTTCTTTTTGGGTGGAAACATTAATAGCGTCAACTCAGCTGGCGACAACATTGTCTATAACTAGTTTTCCCTTTTCTCCCGTTGAAACAACAACGGCATCACCTTTTGAGACAACAAGATTATATATTATATCTTCTCCGGTTGAAACAAAAACAACATCAACTCAGGCGACAACACCATTAACTTTAACTAATGTTCCCGATGAAACATTGTTAGTATCTCGGTCAACCCAATTAGCTATCAGTTCTTTTTGGGTGGAAACAACAATATCGTCAACTCAGCTGGCGGCAACATTGTCTATAACTACTTCTCCCGTTTCGACGACGACGGTATCAACTCAGGAGACAACGACATCATCTTTAATATCAATTCAGAAGACAACTACATCAGCTTTAACTACTTATCCCGATGTTACGACACCGGTATCAACTCAGGAGACAACGACATCAGCTTTAACTACTTCTCCCGATGTTACGACAGCGGTATCACCTCAGGAGACAACGACATCAGATTTTTATACTTCTCCCGATGTTACGACAACGGTATCAACTCAAGAGACAACGACATCAGCTTTAACTACTTCTCCCGATGTTACGACAACGGTATCAACTCAGGAGACAACGTTATCAGCTTTAACTACTTCTCCCGATGTTACGACACCGGTATCAACTCAGGAGACAACAACATCAGATTTAAATACTTCTCCCGATGTTACGACAACGGTATCAACTCAGGAGACAACAACATTCGCTTTAACTACTTCTCCCGATGTAACGACAACGGTATCAACTCAGGAGACAACAACATCAGCTTTAACTTATTCTCCCGATGTAACGACAACGGTATCAACTCAGGAGACAACGACATTCGCTTTAACTACTTCTCCCGATGTTACGACAGCGGTATCACCTCAGGAGACAACAACATCAGATTTAACTACTTCTCCCGATGTTACGACAACGGTATCAACTCAGGAGACAACGACATTCGCTTTAACTACTTCTCCCGATGTAACGACAACGGTATCAACTCAGGAGACAACGACATTCGCTTTAACTACTTCTCCCGATGTTACGACAGCGGTATCACCACAAGAGACAACGACATCAGCTTTAAATACTTCTCCCGATGTAACGACAACGGTATCAACTCAGGAGACAACGACATTCGCTTTAACTACTTCTCCCGATGTTACGACAGCGGTATCACCACAAGAGACAACGAAATCAGCTTTAACTACTTCTCCCGATGTAACAACAACGGTATCAACTCAAGAGACAACGACATCAGCTTTAACTACTTCTCCCGATGTTACGACAGCGGTATCACCTCAGGAGACAACGACATCAGATTTAAATACTTCTCCCGATGTTACGACAACGGTATCAACTCAGGAGACAACGACATCAGCTTTAACTACTTCTCCCGATGTAACAACAGCGGTATCAACTCAAGAGACAACGACATCAGCTTTAACTACTTCTCCCGATGTAACGACAACGGTATCACCTCAGAAGACAACAACATCAGCTTTAACTACTTCTCCCGATGCGACGACAACGATATCACTTCAGGAAACCACGACATCAGCTTTAACTACTTCTCCCGATGTAACAACAACGTTATCAACTCAGGAGACAACGACATCAGCTTTAACTACTTCTCCCGATGTTACGACAGCGGTATCAACTCAGGAGACAACGACATCAGCTTTAACTACTTTTCCCGATGTTACGACAGCGGTATCAACTCAGGAGACAACGACATCAGATTTAAATACTTCTCCCGATGTTACGACAACGGTATCAACTCAGGAGACAACGACATCAGCTTTAACTACTTCTCCCGATGTAACAACAACGGTATCAACTCAAGAGACAACGGCATCAGCTTTAACTACTTCTTCCGATGTTATGATAACGGTATTACCGCAGGAGACAATGACATCAGCATTTACTACTTCTCCTGATGTTACGAAAACGTTTACAACTCAGGAGACAACGACATCAGCTTTAACTACTGCAAAGGATGTTACAACAACACACTATTTAGAAACTAAAACTGCAGTACAACTTACAACGTCATCGCCTCTGAAGACTACAACATCTACAAAAGTTGTAACAGGTAAGACACTCAATAATTTCTGACATTTTTGAAAAAAATATGAAACAAAATTACATACATAACAGAATCAATGAAATTAGCAGACGACTCTTTACCCGTCGACACAATTGGTAATACTTCTTTAAGAGTTAATGTTATTCCTTCAGTTATGGTTATGGTTATTTACATTATCTTTCGAATGAGTATATGAGATTTGAATATAGTTAATTACTATTGCCTCGGGAAAAGCCGTTTGAAAATTGATGTAGAAAATAATCAGTAGGAAAAGTTTTCAAAATATCAAAATGTATAAACTTTATTTTATTATAACGTAAACTTATGTTTTTCGAAAATCTACATTAAAAAATGCTGCTAGTCATCACTGCACAAATATACAGGAACTTTACATGCTTTGTAACATATACTGCCTTTATTTGTAAACATGTGAAATGCAATTATATAGTTAGATATATTCTACTCTAGAACAAGAAATTCGGTTGAACATTTATATTTTCTATGCATGGCTATCCGTATATTTGAATACAAAATGTATGGAAATTACATAATTTCGAATTAGACTATTTACCGTATTTGTGATCCCATAAGCAACACGACGGGTGCCGCATGTGGAGCAGGATCTGCTTACCCTTCCGGAGCACATGAGATCACCCCTCGTTTTTGGTGGGGTTCGTGTTGTTTATTCTTTATTTTTCTATGTTGTGTCATGTGTACTATTGTTTTTCTGTTTGTCTTTTTCATTTTTAGCCATGGCGTTGTCAGTTTGTTTTAGATTTATGAGTTTGACTGTCCCTTTGGTATCTTTCGTCCCTCTTTCAATATAATTATTTAACTACCACAGATCAGCTAATAAAAGAATATGATCCCTTCTATGTATTGGTTAGATAAACTATAAAAACCGTGGTATATGGTTTCATGTTTAATACAGAACATTTTCTAATTAGATTTACTCATAATATTCCTTAGCAACTTTCAAGAACTTATCATTCATATTTGAAATAAATCATATGCAAATATATAGTGGATTCTACTTAATTAAAAATCTGAAACATTCGTTGGATATTTTAGAGAAATAACTTATATACAGCCGATTTCTCTAAGGAGTATGGTAATTATGCTAACTATATATGCTGGATGTTTGACGAGATAATTAAAGCTGAACATTTCCTCCTTGGCTGCCTTTATGTACGTTTTGGCAATTCAGGTTGTAGGTTATCATATGAACACCATGTGTGCACTTTCAATATCATATTTATTCTGTTGATAGTATGATGATCATGTGGACCTAGGA
This sequence comes from Mytilus trossulus, assembly GCF_036588685.1. NCBI lineage: Eukaryota > Metazoa > Mollusca > Bivalvia > Mytilida > Mytilidae > Mytilus > Mytilus trossulus. The sequence continues at coordinate 71,004,770 of NC_086382.1, read as the reverse complement.
CAGTGATGTTACAGTGCGATAGCATAACACTTACATTAGAATAAACTATGAAAATCAGTTAAAAGCCGTAAAACTCATCGATACAATGCAGAAAAAAAATATCTAGCAAAAACACTTACCAGATGTAACTGGGTATGGTTACATTCCTAACAACAGATATAACACAAACTATATTGATCTCAAAGTACTCACAGTAACTCACATCTCGTTCAATTCCAATCCACATTAATACAAACTAATAATAGTTCTAATATGCATTTTTTGCAGCTTATTGTTCAGAAGGGATATTAAACAATATAACATGGTCACAAATAGCAGCTGGAGAAAAAGACACACAAAAATGTCATCCTGGGTATACAGGTATTTCATGTAACATACGAATATTGTGATCCTATTAAAATGGAAAAGACACACAAAAATATCCGCCTTGGTATACATGTATTTAACGTAACATATGAATAGTCTGATCCTATTTTAATGAAAATGATGACGGTCATTCAACACATTAGGTTGCACTATAAATTATATATTTTTGAACCGCCATTTTTGATTTGGGAGGGGAATGTTTTTTCCAATACCAAAATCGAGTAATATTTGTAATGAAATATTTTCTACCACACAATTCACTGATTTCCCATTTCTACCCACTGATCGGATGCCTAAAAAAAACCCGAAGGGATAGTAATGTAAATATATAAAGAATGATGATAATAGCATGTATCTATGATCATGATGAGTTTATTAAAATGCGAGTACGTTTTCCACCGGGCATACGCATATACAAAACATGGAGTGTTTTTTTTCTTCTTTCAATTATTCGAACATACTCCTAGCCTAACACAAACATTGAAACATGTTTTTCATAATCCAATTCTTCATGGTTATAAATTTTAAGTAATTCATCGATCCAGAAACTTGTTAATAACTTACAAAGTCTGAAGTATGATTTTTACTTATCTTTTGTGCTTACTTGTAGGTAATGCCTTTCGAACATGCAACGACAACGGTGATTGGGAAGACCCGGTGTATATAGAATGTGTTAATATGGTACTTCATGAAACATCAGAAGCGGTAATTGTTGACTAATTTCGCCATTATACTTGTTGTCGCTTATTTTTTGTTGTATCTTATGCATGTATCAATATTTTATAACAGATACTTGAAGTATTAAAAATATAAATCAACTCCCATTTCACTTCAATTTTCATATAACAATTAGTTAAAGTCATTTTGAAATCAACAGCAACTGACTCATTGATACTTTAATACCATTATGTTTAACAAATTATTGTAAACAATATTTATATTGAAGGTAAATAGTCTTAGAAATATCACTGATCCTGTTAAGGTAGCAGAAGGTATATCTGGCGTACTGGATATTGTAGATACTGCTATAGGGAAAGAAAATCCTCCTACATCTGGAGATTTGAAACATACTACTAACATCCTGACTGACATTATAGACATAGGAACAGCAGCAAATGCGTCTGTGGATTCCGAGGTAAATTTTCCATCTGTTTTATCAGCAAAACGTATTATAAAATTGAGAATGAAAATGGGGAATGTGTCAAAGAGACAACAACCCGACCAAAATAAAAAAAACAACAGCAGAAGGTCACCAACAAGTCTTCAATGTAGCGAGAAATTCCTGACTGTATTATGACTGTAAATGTCACCTGAATAGGATTATCTACGTCTATGTTTTACTGACTGAAAATCCCGGATTTGTTTGTATTTCAACATCAGTCTCATGACTAAAACGGAAAATGAATGTTTGATCGGGGAATATGTCTTATCATGATGATGACGTTCATCTGACGAATATTTTTACTATCAAGTTTTTATTTGAAGTTTTAAGGAATTCACACTAACTATTGAAGAGTAAAAACACAATCCAATAAAAAATACGATAGAATTAAGACAAAACAGTACAAGATGCAGTAGGTATAAAATGGTCGATAAAAGGTATAATAATCATGCAACCTAATATTGTGGAATTAAAAACCTCATTACGAAAATAAATAGAGCTTTCTTACAAATTGACGAAAGGTACATATGCTCGACGAATCATACGTAAAACTCGTTTTAGGGATCCTTTATTTTGACATATTTAACTAGTCGTGGAACTTTGTACAATTATCCTACATGCAATTACACTTATTAAATTCAATTTTTCTTGAGATATATTAAGGATTTCAGGACGTACGATCGGTTAAAATATGATAACGCCAGGTTGGAGGGAACAACACTACAAAATATCCTAAATATAGAGTAGTCGGACAAGAAAACTGCCCCTAAATGGCTAAAAACCGGCCCCTCCCCCACTTTTTAATATTACGATGTTGCACTGTTTAACCTAAGACAATGTCAACGCAAATACATTGTCGTCTTCCCTTATAGAAAAATAAGAAAATCAAAACACAAATACTTCCTTGATTCAAAACTTACAGTGATCAAAAAAGTAAAATGACAAATGAAGAAAAAAAAACGATCTTCATACTATGCCATATGCTGTTGCTCGTTTAATAACTTTTGAATCATCGCCTCTCCTCTGGTAAGATTTATTGCCCTCCTCCCCTAATTTGTATATATGATAAACCGGAGCAATGGAACGGTCATTTTACCGAATAATTGCGTTTTGCATATAGTCCTGAAAATTCATGAAATATTAGCCACTGGTCGATAAGTGACAATTTGGCATCTATCTTCCAAACAGGTGTACTGTTAAATCGTCATTATAAAATCCACAACATATATGGTGCAAAATTGTAAATTTATTTTCTTGAAATACAAAATCTGTTTTTCTAGATTTATTCAGCATTACTTTTTAAAACCATTTAAGCATCATTTTTACGCAAATCTCGATATTTCACTTTGACAATTTGCTAAAAGCGTACTATAAAAAATAAAAATAAACATGAATCTTGTCGTTAAATTTAGACTAACGTACTTCAATAATGGCATTGAAATGTTAATCGTGAAACTCGTGCTTAAAAAAGTCCTGCGGAAATTTGTGGTCTCGTGGTTTACGTAAGTAACGTATCCGAACGTAAATGTATTTGAGACTATTTTTCTCTGTTTGATTATATTAAAATCGTGTATTATTTGCGAGTTTATTATTTTTGAAAAATAAGCTTGATTAAAAAAAGAATGCTGTTTTGTTGGATAAAACAAAGAATCTTTTAACTGTTATTGTGGAAATGTAATACGTGCTCCCTTTACGTTTGTTCGTACCTTTTGTCAATTTGCAAAAAAGCTATATAATGACACAAACGAACAGTGGTATAACTGTCCATATCTGAGGTGGTACCCAACACCTTCACTAAAATCAATTTAGGTCGTTTAGTTTTCATAAAATGTAAACAAAGTATTTAGTCTGACCCTTTGACAAGAATAAAAAAAATGTCAAAACATTTGAACCAACCAAATTATCAGAAATATTTTACTGGTGATAAAGCAGTTTGACAAACACTAATTTTGATCAGTGAGAAGCTTAATATTCCCTTAACAACACAACGTAATTAAAACGTTTAACTGATTTTACAGAGTTTTCTCTCTGTAGTGTTAAATACAACCTTAACAACATGTTATTATAGATAAATTTGATATAAATCGAATTTCCTTTCAGAAATTCGGAGAAGTTCTAAATTCTATATTGGATACAGATAATAGCGGTAGCTGGAATGAAGTTAATGCGGAGGTAAAGTTTTTAAGAAGAGTGATTTCTTGATTGCTTTATATTTTTTGTCAATTAATCTTTTCTATTGCAATCATTAGCATCATTAAAAAAAATGGCAAACGTATATATAAGCATCTGATTTTCAGAATGGATACATTATACTTTGTTATAAGTCTCTCGGTTTCAAATAAAGAATTCATAATCAAAGAGAAAGATACCAGTCGGACATTCAAACCATCAATCGAAGACAAGAAACAAGATGCCCAGACACAAAGTAGAACTGTACAAAACACAATATAGAAAACAAAAGATTATTACAAACCAAACAAAAAGCGGGGGTGATCTCAGGTTCTCTGGTAGGGTAAAATATCCTGCTTCACATGTGGCACTAGTCATCAAGATACATCTTGCCTTACATCTTGATATAGATAATGATGGTCGGTTAAAATCAAAATTTTAAATAGATTATACTTTTACATATTTCATTGAAAATGATATCATATAAATCTTTACAGGACCAATCCGACGAAGGTGCATCAAAAATAATGGGAATAGTAGATAGTCTAGGTAGTCTCGTTCAACAGAGTTTACTACCTAATCAAACCATAACCATTATCAAAACAAACTTAGGTAAGCTTACTTTCATGTATACCGTCTGAACTAAATGAATACAAGCAGTGATACATCTTGTTAAGATAAAATTGAGAATGGAAATGGGGAATGTGTCAAAGAGACAACAACCCGACCAAAATAAAAAAACACAACAGCAGAAGGTCACCAACAGGTCTTCATAGAGTATACTTCTGAAACAAACCATGAACTGATAAAAAGCAAATTATCCTGTATGGGTATAAACATTGTACATATAAGTAGAATTTTAGTTTATGAAAACTCTTACTTTGCAAGATTTAAATGGATAATCAAAATATAAAAATGACATGTAATAATTGTAATCGCCTGACGGTTTTCTAGATTTACCTACATCAGTCAAAACCGAACACTTGGAAGATACATATTCCGACACCGATAACTTAATGTTATTTTATTGAGTCTTATTTCGTGTATTCAAACTACAACGCTGAATTAAAGGTATCGAGGAAAGAATAAATGTATATACTTATGACGATAAAGAGATTAATTTTGAAAATTTAACCGTGGTGATGGTTATAAGGGTACTTATACAGTATGGTTATTAAAAACTTTTAAAAAAAATGTTTTTTTATTCTATATGATAAAATCAATTAAATGTTATTCATCAACAAAATGAATGGAATTTTATTTTTTAGTTATAGAGGTTTCAACTTTGACGAAGAACCTTACTTTCCCGCCAGATTCAAATTCGATGTCAAAATTAATTCTTGCAAACCAACCATCTCTTCAAGGTTTGTATAATTAAAACGAACTGTTTTTTTCCCAACTTAATGCATAAACAATGAGAATATTTAAAAGTTCGAGAAGACAAAAACAAGACAAAAAACAATAAATAAAAACAAAAAACAAAAACAAAAAAAAATTTCTCGTCTCATGTAGTTTATCCTATATCTTTTTTTCTTTTGAATTTATATAGTATCATAAATAACGGGCAGGCACCATTATTGTGAATTAGTATTTCCTTCGTTGTCTTTCTTATAATTACTTTGCTACTCATATAATAACCACAAACAGCTCAAACTTAAAAGTTAGAGAGGTAAATATTTTGAAATTTAAAGAATTTTACTTGTTACAATTATCGTCAACTCATTTTAGATATTGATGACAGTACACTCATATTAAATATTCTTTCAGATACTTTTTACACAGCGGCCCTCTACAGAACATTGTCCGGTATACTTCCAACAACGCCCAATAGGTATGTAAATCACTTAACTACTCCTTTTTATCGTCCTTCCCTACGCCTATATCACTCTGCTCTGTCGAGTAATTCTCGTATCAAGACTTCAAAACGAGACAAGGCATTATCAGCGACGTCACAATGTGAGAGGAGAGGTTATCAGCGACGTCACAATGCGAGAGGAGACGTTATCAATCTTGTTTTCGTCAAGCGTAAAACTGTCTTAGGGAGAAGAAAAAATACAATTAATAGAACGAAAAAAAAGATAATCGGGTTTTCTCGACACAATGTGAAACTTTTTAGCTCGTTCGCTACGCTCACTCGCCAAAAAGGTTGATATGGTGGCTCGCGGCTGATATTTTACGATATAAATGTGTAGAAAACATAATCTATTTACAAAACGTACTCTGTCATCGTTAACTAACAATAACTTTCTCATATAGATTTAAATGTCTGATGACCCTCTTCTATTACAGGAATCGAGTTCAGTGGTTTTCGTTTGAGTAGATTTACATTTGTTATTTTTGGGCCATTATAGCTGACTATTGGGTATATATTTTACCCATTGTTAAAGGTAGCCTATAGTTGTTAAAACCTTTGTCATTTGGTCAATGGTGGAATGTTGTCTCATTGGCAGTCATATCACATCTGTTATTTTTCCATACAGTGTATTTATGCTTTAACTAGCTGTTCAAATTAAATCTTAGTTAACATTTTTGATGCACCCATATGACATACCGCTTTAAGATTAATGGTTTTCCTTTACAATAAGTGTAAGCCATGTTGAAGCCATGTTATTCGTCAACCTATCCATCTGGAACATTTGAGATCAACCCCAGTTGGTTGAATTTTTGTTGATCAGTCATTTGGATATGTATAACCATGTATGTTGTTTTTAGATTGATGATTGTATTTCTAGTTTTTATTTTAATGTTTTGTCACATTGTTATTGATTTATGAGTTTATATATCCATTTGTTAGTAGTTCAATTTGAAGAAATTGTATCTCTATCGAAATTCGAATTGAAACTTTTTGAATCCTTTAAATGTGGCCACAATATGCAGTAGTTATTTAAAAAATTATGACGGACGATTGATATTGTGAAATATTAAAAACAACACATTTAATAATTTTATTCGTTCGAAGCGCTTTGAAAGGTGTATAAAGAATTCTGACTGAGCGATTTGGATAACCTCGGGATATAGGTAGGATTTATTTTTCATTTCAGGTTAGTAAGAAAATATCAAATATTTAGAGATTAATAAACCAAAAAGGACGAGAAACGTTAACTATTGCTTCCATCGTGTTTTCTTGATTTTATGAACAAATCGCTGATTATTACAACTCATAACTATTTAAAAGCACTTTGGGTTATTGACTGTTTATTTCTATGCTTATTTTTACAACTGTAATACTCCTAAGACAGAATATGTGTGTTTCTTTTGTTTGTTCTGACCCGAAGAAATTACAAAAAAAACATGTCTTAGCTTAAGTAATCAAGGCAAACATGTTTGTTTTAGATCAGTTGGTTCTGACGTGATTTCGGTATCTTTTGGCCAAGCTATTGACATCTTAAAAGAAAATATTACAATCAGATTTGAGCAAAATAAAAAGGTAAATTGTACACTGACTTATTTTAAGTAGTATTGTATATTTAAAAAGAACAATAATTTGCAAGTTTATAGAGTTAAGTGATTGAAATAAATCATTCCATACATATTGTATATTATGCAAAGTAATTTGATAGGAAGTAAATAATATTTAAAAACATAAACGTATATTTTCTTTTTTAATAAGAACGATACGTGTTTTCATATATACCCTCATTATATTGTACAACCGAGACCTGACTTCTGGAAAGACAAATCTTTTAAAAGTAATGCAACACATTTACAAAATTAGTCCGAAATGTCAATGGTTAACTTCTCTAATTATGCCCCACCTACGATAGTAGAGGAGCATCATGTTTTCTTGTCTGTAAGTCTGTTCGTTCGTTCTTTTGTCCGTCCGTTCGTCCCGCTTCAGGTTACAGTTTTTGGTCAAGGTAGTTTTTGGTGAAGTTTAAGTCCAATCCACTTGAAACTTAGTACACATGCTCCCTATGATATTATCTTTCTAATTTTAATGCCAAATTAAAGTTTTTATCCCAATTTCATGGTCCACTGAACATAGAAATGATAGTGCGAGTGGGGCATTCGTGTACTTAGGACACATTCTTGTTTTTGTGCTATTTTCACATTTCCTGATCGGTGAGAGAAAAACATTTCTCCTCATTAGTGAAAAATCTGTTCTCGGCAAATAATTGTTTGAAATATAATTGTGACGTTAAAAAAGTAAAATCACAAAAATACTGAACTTAGAGGAAAATCAATTCGGAAAGTACATAATCACATGGCAAAATCAAATAACAAAACGCATAATAAAACGAATGAACAAGAACTGTCATATTCCTGACTTGTTACAGGCATTTTCAAATGTAGAAAATGGTGGATTAAACCTGGTTCTATAGCGCTTACCCTCTCACTTCAATGACAGTCTCATCAAATTCCGTTATATTGACATTGATGCGTTAAATATACAGACACAATAAATAAAAAAGTCAAAATATGGGTACATCAGTCATCATCGTATAACAATTTAACAGAAAACAAAAACATCTACTATCTACGAACACATTCATTGATATGAGTGACTGACGTTAGAAAATTTTAAATCGAATAATGTTGTCGTGCAATGTGCATACAAACAATTTTAAGATTTCCGTAGGCTAGGCAATGTTAGCATACAGGGTTAAAAAATCAAAAGTATGTAAGAATAGATTTCAGAAATAGACCGAGATTTACACTAGTCCAAAAGTTATGTATAGAATGTATAAGAATCCAAAAATAGTTAATTCCACTACGCGATTGAATGATTTTGACGTTTGTGATTCAACGTATATTGTAATTCATAATAGAAATATATCATAATGACATATTATAGAACAATATCATACTGACGGGATCTTTTAAAGTACAGAGTCACGTTATAAGAACAAAAGAAATACAAAAAGTCGCATATAAAACATACCTCCAAAAAATGAAAGCCAATACAAACACATTGACGAGATGTATAAGTACCGAGCCACGTCAAACGGATATCACATAAAACCATTCAACAGTTAAAGTAGTATTAATACTAGAACAAAGATGATAAACAACATCATTTCTCAGAATCTATACATCACGACCATCGTGTATTATTTGAGAAGTTGGTACGGAATATTTATCAACAAGGTCTTGGTACCTTCCTATGAGTTTTTTGTAGAAAAAGGACGAGACGTTCTTTTACATACCCCTGGTTCATCAACTTTCTACTCAGACACTGATGACGTTTTACAAAGTCTGAGTAGGAGCTGCAGATATGCAGATGAAGTTGGTATTTGCTACTAAGGTGGGGGAATTTATAATTTCAAAATTAAAATCGTCTCGTTTGTCATAGATTCTGGTACTGAGATGACTGTGTAAGTCAAATTCGAGATATAAGTCTAAAAATGAGGCTGAGGAAGCTGTGTCTGTTTAATTTTCTTGTTTTCTTAAAAAATTTCTTATTGTGACGTCATGAAAAAAGGCGACCATGTCTGATAACGTCATATCAAAAGTACACAACTTTCCTCAAATCTCTGAAAAGGAATGATAAAAATCATAAGAGAAACAGATTTCACCACTGTAACTCGTGTATTATATATTCGACAAACCTCGCGCTTTAAATATTAAAATTTAATGTCTCGAGTGGAGAAATATTACAATACGCTTATCGCAGTTGTGGAATCTATATTTTTCATTACGAATTATCTTAGTACTTAGTCAGTTTCTGTGTGTGTTAAATTAAAATGTTGTGTCGTTGTTCTCCTCTTATATTTAATGCGTTTCCCTCAGTTTTAGATTTATCAATGTTCACGTGTTAGGCAGGCGTACAACTGATATAACTTTGCAAACACATTAAATTCATGCAATGTTTTACATAGAACGAAACACTGATTTTTTTTCGACGTACCAGATTTCTTTCTGTTGAAAGCTTTTGCGATTGGTGAAGTTTTAGTTGTGTTTACCTTGACATGTATCGTGTAAATGGATTATTTAGTTGTGTTTACCTTGACATGTATCGTGTAAATGGATTATTGGTGTTTGAATATCGATTAACTACTTTTGACTTTTATTCATACAGATAATTTTTTTTGGTATACAAAGAACATTCCTAGAAGTAAAATGCATGCAATGAAAATAAAAATAAAGTCAAATATGAGTTTGTCGATATCGGCTTCTATATTCTATCCTTGTGTATTTGCCAGTTTTATCATGCATTTTATTGTTATTGACATCATATTGTTGTCCTGAACTACAGGTGACATTCACAGATCCCAAGATATCGTGTGGATATTGGAACTTCAGGTATGTTTTAACTATAGTAATAGCTGTTGTCATGTACTGCAATGTCGTTGTCCGACCGTAATTGTCGTTACAGTTATATCAGCTCCTGTCTAAAGATGTACCTAGATATCTCGTATCATACCTATTAAGTTTGTTTATTAAACTGATTCTCAAATCTGCAATTCGTTCGTATGGACAACGCTGTATGAATGATATTGTACTTTTTATTTCAATTCAACATGGCAATTTTGTAATTATTCCTATCTTCTAAATCTTTAAAATGATGTAAACGATATCTGTTTATGAACTTTATCTGGTCGAACTGTATCGTGTTGCTGGTCTTCAAATGAAATGACCAGGATGGTCATATTTCTGTTTAAAAATTATTTTAACTGAATTTAATTTTGATCTTGAAATCTTTATGAAGATTGGAAAATAAACAAAATAAATTTCACTGATGTTGTTTTGTTTTTAACATTGTCAATATTTTTAAATAATGATCTGAGCTTTCATTATGTCTCGATTTATATGAGTCTATTTTTCAGTGCTAGAAGTTGGGCTAATAGCGGATGTTATCTCAAACAGACTGAATCTAATGTTTCTACATGCACATGCAATCATTTAACTAATTTTGCCATATTGATGAGCCCTAGTGATTTTGAAATTGTAAGTTTGATTTATTTTACATACGCATCCACAAATTTGTGTGTTCATGTAAAAAACTGTCGACAATGAATTTCTTATATTATTATAATAATAAAAACACTTATAAATTTACTGCATCCAAAGCGATTCTGTAGATCTACTAAAAAAATATATTTATAAGGTTTGTTTGAAATTTCTGTTTAGAAAACACGAACAAAGGAAACTTTGATTTTCAAGTACGGTATCTGATAGGCACCAGCACGAAGGAAAATTTGATTTCAAACTACGATATCTGTTAGGCAGGTGTACCCTGTTTTTTGTGAACTTTTGCTCTTGAACCTCGTTTTTGGGTTTTCGCCTTTCAACTGTATTGATTCTAACACCAGTGTCCTTTGTTGATAAAACACGAAAATTGCGCACGTAATTATTAATCAGGGTTACGTTCAATATCGGAGCGGCTACATAGTGCCACGTAGATTTATGACTATTGAACGGAAACTAACCTAACTGCTACATTTATATTGATAGCAGCTAGACTAGCCACTCGTTCAGTAGACACAAATATATGTAGTTGCTACTATGTTAAACGCAACCCTGGTATCGTTTATACCAATGGTTAAGATAAGACGCGAAGTGTTGCTTTAAAAATCCTAATATACCTGTGCCATTATTCGGATTTAAATAAATCTTTACTAATGACATTTAAGATTTAGCCTTAACTGTGCAGTTAGCGTAATTTGACTGACTGATTAAAGTAATGTTTGATATATCATTTTATTATCAAAACATTGCGTGAACCTTAAAGAAAAAATAGATATTCTCATTCAATAAATAAGAAACATGTTATCCGGAGGTTTTCTGGAGGTCGGATTGAAAAAAAGACAGAATAATACACTTGTATTGTGTCAGAATACACTATCGAAAGGAATTGTTATGCAGATAAATGTGTGCACAAAACAACATTGTGTTTACGATAAAAAAAAAAAAAAAAAAAATCTAGAGAGCACCCTTTCCGAAGCCTAATTACATGGGCTTCGGCTGTTGTCAGCTCTATGGTCGGATTGTTGTCTCGTTGGTATATTTCCCATTGTCATTTTCAATTTTATGTACATTTTAGACAGAATTACACCAGAGAGCCTTGGAAATTATCACTTTTGTTGGTTGTGGACTATCAATATTAGGGTGTACTCTTACCCTCATTACTTACTATATATTCTGGAGGTAAGATATTAAAACGACAGAATAATACACGTGTACAATATCTAAATACACAATATACAGGAATTGTTATGCAGATAAATGTGTGCTCTAATAAACAAAAGGCATGTTTACTAAAAGAAAAAAAGAACATTAACAAACTAAAGAGTAATGTGACACCATTTTAGAAATCTTAAAATTAATCAAAAGCTCTTCTAAAAATATTCCTTGCTATACTCCCATTGATAAACGTTAATTTGTCATATACTTCATAGGATATTGATATCCTGTCAAATATGAAATCTTTGCGTCCTCTGGTGTGGATTAATCTGCATTATAAGTGCTTCAATAATTTGATTTCAGAGTTGCAGTATGAAATGACCACACTAATCCATGATTTTAACCTCCGTAAGACAAATACAAGAAACTCGTTTCATACAACTTTAACATAACAATCAATTTGCCTGCAAAACAAGAATACGTTTATTTATTTGGTAAAATTACATTATAATCATCTGTCAAGGATTCTTAGTTTTGACCTATTTTATCTATTATATAGTAGTTGATAAACAGATGCAAACATTTGATTTTTGTCGATGTAATTTAATGTTCCGTCTAAATCTATGCATTTCTCGTGGAGAGTTATCACATTGGCAATCATACAACATCTTCTTTGTTATACATGTACATATATTTGATATGAATATAAATTTATAGTTGTGATTGTTGAATAATATATGTACACTTCTAGGTATGTTAAAAATGAATGGACTGTTATTTTATCGAATATGTGTGTAGTATTGATCATTGGATATTCCGTTTTCTTAAGTTCTACAAACGTCACAGACAATGAGGTGAGTATTGTACTAATAAGAATGTGATACATTCTGTAACATGAAGTTCGTATAGTGTTCATGCTCCAATGTCAGTCATATTAGCTTATAGGGTAATTACATTCGAGTAATGGTTTCCAATGTTATCAACACCAGATGCACATTTCATTAGTTATTTTCTTTTCAGTGAGAACAACATATTTGCAAATCCAAAGCTTATTGAAAAGATGAAGAGCTTTGAAAAAAAAGAACAATAACGTATATCCATAACAAGGCAAGGAATCAGAGTTTTGCATGAGGGAGATACATTCGCATATTTTAAATATTTTCAAAGTTTTGTAACACAATATCCGTAAACAGGCCTATCAATTGAAATAAAGGGACGGATCAACAGAGTATCGTTTCCTGCAATTGACACGCATACAGTGAAACACTAAAATACGTTAACAAAGATCATATCAAACTCCCATTAAAAACTGCCTCAGAAATGCTGCATGAGAACATCAACTCCATTGTATTTTAACTTTTTAAGTAAACGTCCACAGATGTATTTTTATCTATCGGCTCTGTTGTACATGTCTATTTCAGATTGCTTGTATTATAGTAACAGCTGTTCTACATTACGTGTTTTTGGTTGTATTCTTCCTTATGTTATGTGAAGGAATATCAGTAGCTAGATCTGTCACCGTTGTCTTCAAGAGAAAATCTGAAGTACGTTTTTATTTACCATTTGCTTGGGGTAAGAATATACTTTTTTTGACATTTTTGCTTATTGTTGCATTAAAAATAGCTGACAAGTACATAATTTATTTCTATTCTGTATGTAATTCAGGTATATCATATAATTGTAACAAGACATGTTGTATCAATAGGTTCATTTTATAAACAAATATTTACCCACCATATCTTTGAAATAAAACCTCTTCTGAAATCAAAAATCATTAAATAATCCATTTTTTTATGAATGAACTACTGTAACACATCCCTTTAACAAATCGCACGTGGTAAATGATCACATGACTAGAATTTAAATGTAATTGAAATTAACATAAAAAAAGACTTGATGTACGGTAACATTGAAACTGCCTAATAAATACAGGTAGCTTTTGTGAAAAATTATAAAGATACAAAACATACTTTATTTAAAAAAATTATATATGGTGAGAAGTAAAGATACATACATCGATAATGATTGCAGGTACATGTACATTTTTACAAGGACAGATAATATTTTTAAAGGTTGATGTTAATAATTCATAGTTGGAGTTTTTTTCTCATTTGCTTTTCCCCCGACAAATGAGACTGTAACAATTGGGGACCCTTTAGTTGCTCTCCTGGGCAACTGAGGGTTGATGTAACAGGCGATTGTTAATAAAATATGTTTTATATTTAAAATAAAAAAATGTACATAATTTATTTAAAAGGTGATTAGTGTAAAAAGACGCTGTGTCCGGTTTGTAAATTTACCAAACGTAAACAATAAAGGAAACCGAAACTATTATTTATAATTTTGCCAATTAATAAAATAATTTAAAAAAGAACTGAATATACTGAATGGGCAATCTGTCTTAATAAACCAAAATTAGACCGAGAAAACAAATGCAAGAATTAAAACTCGACTAAATCCAGGGAAGATGAACTAAATATGCGCAGCTATTTGGCGGTTGTTTCATCAAAATTGAACGTAGCCAATTTGTAGATGTAAGCCAATATATGATTCAGATTAATTTTGTATTTGATATATTCAAATTTGATCAACTTAATGTTTCCTACTTTAAAACAATATAGATTTGATTCAAACTATGTCTATCCATGTATGAAAAGTATTGATTTAAAAAATAGCATATGCATACAAATAATACAGGAGGCAGTAACAAAAATATTTTTCTTCAGGCGTTCCATTCGTGATTGTAGGAATAACTATCGGAGTAACGCGCCTTAAAGGCTATCATTCAGAAAAATAGTACGTATAAATTAGTATGAATAAGAAAATACAATGCAAATTGTTATAGAAGTTTTCGATTTAACAGTCTATGTTTCACAAACTTTAACTGCAAACAATAAAAACGTGTTGTTATTCAATGATTTGATCTGGTCGTGTTTACACCATGTTTCTTTTTGTTTGTTAACTAGTAGGAAGAATTTTTAGGTTTTTGATTTCATGTTGATCACATGAATCAGCAATATAGTTAAGAACATGTATTTCAGGTTAAAGTGTTTGACTTGATTAGAATTGAATCGTCAATTTAAGATTTATTTTAAGCTATATATTTACACTGGTCAAATTCGGCTTTAAGAAATGAACATATAAAACATCTGCTATCTTATGTATTTTTCAGAAGTTTGTAATCCCTAAATAATTGCATTGATTCGATGGATCAGCCATAGTTTGAATTTTTTTATTTGTGACTTTTGTCATGTTGATAATCAGCTATTTATATATATACTCATAGTTAGGCATCGGGAATAAATCAAACGTCATTTTTTTTTCTCATATTATTTTCTACTGCAAGAACATCGCTACATTTCAATTTGATTAAAAAGAATACTAGTATCAACATTAACTTTTTTCAACCAAATGTAACACGTTTTATTATGCAATGCACGATCAAATTTCTCGGAAAATATTATATTGTGTGTTAATAGGTGTAATGCAACCATTGAGTTCCCCTATTATTCTTTGTTAAATTTGCACTCTATAAAAATTTGTGCAGAATTTATCTTTGTTTCAAATAAAAAAAAACTAAGCATGAGTAAAAATTTATCCTGTCCAGTACAATAGAAAAAAATCACATGACAATTCATTGTATATAGGAAAATAACCAACACTGGAAGATAACCAATCAAATACTTCCCTTATTTAACCATTGTACAAGCTTATGATAAACATGTAAACTCAATTTTACAAAATATTGTATAGAAACCCAAAATAAAAAAAATATGTTTCCTTTAAAATATCCAAAACATATGTTTATGAAACAGAAATGTTTTACTGCAATATAGTGTAGGATTAATTTATACCTACAAGTGTAAAATTCAAGTCAATATTCTTTTCGACCTATTTTCGTATACAACCGGATGTGACGTACCACGATTTGGTGGTATTACACCTGTATACAGTTACAATATACATAACTAATATGAGATACAAATGAAAATCTTTGGCAACTACTCTCTCACACTCACACACACACACACACACACACACACACACACACACACACACACTTAAAAAGACAAAAACAAACACCGTTGTATTTGCTTTTGTTTGATAATTTATTCATGTTATTTCTGACGTTCATCTTCTTCGTATTACCCCGTGTACATGTACGTGTAAAATATCTATAAAGAAATGAGGATAAATTAAAAACTCCTTTTTAAGTGAATACATTTAAATTGATTTTTTTTCAAAGTATCTTAGAAAGTGTCTCCATTTAATTGTCATTATATGTTTACAGTTGCTGGCTTAGCACAAATAATTTTGTATTTATGGCCTTTGTTGGACCTGCTCTACTTATTATACTGGTAAGTGTATTTACAGATTCTGGTCCTGAATCGGCACAGTCTTTTTCAATAGCAAACGGTGGGTAACCTAGTTCATAGCTATTTAAACCCCAAACATTTATTACTGTTTTGGTCAGTTATAATGTACAATACCACCAAAATCATAGTACGTCAAATCAATTTGAAAATGTTTTCGGGTCGATTCAAATAAACCCTTGAATTTGAAAACTTGTAGGAAATCAATTTTACATTTCGTTGCAGTAACGAATTTCTGAGTCATAAACATAGACATATACCATTAATGCTTTGAGCAATTTATAAATGAAATAACACCTAGCTGAGAGGGTGACAGAGCGATTGGTACCCCTGAAAAAAGCATTGTCAACCAGTGATTTCTTTAGTACTGGATAGGATAAAACTACACTAACGCCAACTATCTCTTTACTTAACACTTAGAGTGCTACGGTGCTTTTCTGTTAAAGTACCGTTGAGTGCCAAAGGGGAAAGACCCTGGATTTTAAATTGTGCACAGTTATTGAAATATTTCAATTGAACAAAGACTAATAGGGTAAAACTATTTAGTTGAAGCTGATCGTAAAATTGACAAAAGACGCACACAAAAAATGTTTTTGTAATTTACGTTTTTTTTTTCTCATATCGTTACCTATTTGTATAGGCTGTTGAATTTTAAATGCGCGCTTGGTATCTCTAGATAGAAACATCTGTAACATTTTGTGATTGTCATAATTCTTTCGTACCAAAGCAATTTTTCTTTGAAAGAATGACTTACTAGTAATCAACACATTATCATCTATCATAAGTTTGTTGATATATATTCCCTGATTGTAGATTAATATAGTAATAATACATGTTGTATTAAAAGCTATCTATTCTACAAATGCAATGATGAACGAAAGAATAAAGAAAAAAGTCAGGTTTGTATTTTGTTTAGGCTAAGTCTGTGCTAAGTTAATAAGTCTAATTATAGACTGATAGATATTTTCCTTTGTGCAGATATAAGAAGATGTTGTATGCTTGCCAATGAGACTACTCTGTTTCCAAGTCACAATTTGAGAAAAAAAACCGATACTTTAGGTCAAACTAATGTCTTCAACACGGAGCCTTGGCTCAGACCGAACAGTAAGCTGTAAAGGGTCCTCAACAATGACTAGTGTAATTCAAACGGGAAAACCAATGGTCTTATCTATTCAAAAACCGAAAAATAAGAAACACTTATAAAACCACATCAACAAACGAATACTATATATATATGTTTTGTACAGCCTTTTACTATTCTGTAGATATATATTTTTTTTTAATTATTGTATTTGATGATAAAATATTAAAATGATGCAAAACTTAAATGAAGATTATCGAAATTCCTAAAACATTGATAAAAGTTAAGTGTAACAATTTGTTAAAATGTTCAAATTTCGTAAAAGTGAGGCAAATCAAGAAAAAAACAATAACAGCTGCGCCGAGATACTTGTTGCAATAATACAATTGGGTATTGAGAAAGTATTTAATTCGACTATCTCTGTGGAAACTATGCACGAGGATGTCCGATTAAGCTGTATTCATGTTGTGTCAGCCATGTCTGTTTAACGTTCAATAACGAGTCAACCCGATATTTTTTAAAATCAAGTGCTATTCTACATGCACCAATACCAACAAATGTGTTCAGTTTACAAAATAAAATATAGAAGCTCAATTAAGCTAGTACATGTCATTTTAAAGTGCGATGTGACAACATAAAATGAATACAAAATAAAGCGTTCTTAAGTCAATCATAATGTTGTTGTAACATTACATGCGTATTAGGGTAAAAAAGGGACGAACGACAAAATCTTTTTAACGGAGCGCGACAAATGCAAGGGTGGAAATGTTAATGCCATAATACATCTTGACTTTGGACGTAAAAACTAATGCCTCTAATTGGACCGAAACTTAGTGTATCGACTTTAAAAGTGTGTTCTGCTATATACAATGTATATATGCATCACCAACCCTGCGAATTCACAATAAGAATAGGACGCAATCATCAAAGATCAAACTACTACAATAGTAGTTCTATATGTAAAGATTTATCTATTTTTCATAGAGCGGGTGTTAAATGTATGGCTGTATTAATACCAGTATTAGGATTGTCATGGTTATTTGGAATTCTGGCATATAATGAAGATACTATCATATTTCAGTATTTATTTGGTATTTCTACTTCCCTCCAGGTATATATTCATATATATCTATATATATCACTAAATATTAAATTGTTTATAATGCATTACTTACAATATATATATAAATATATATATACAAAATAATAGATTTAGTTTTAACGCAGAAATTTGAAATAACGTTTTTTAAGCACAGCAGGTAGTTTGGTTCAACTTTAAAAGGAGGCAGATGATACAAAAATGATATTCAAAAGTATATGGAACATTACAGCGAAAAAACGACTAAAGCGTTAAAAATATTTAAAAAAAATATTATCTGACATACAATTGTCGTGCCATAGAATACACGTCATCATCAGTTAAGTCCGCATACTTTCAGCTAAGAAATAGAAAATGAAAAGAATGACAAAATTAAAGGTATTTTAAAGCAAGAAGTACGATTTTGGTGATTGAATCAATCCGCTAAATCATTCTTGTAATTATTCCTTTTTTCAAATATATGACCTAACTCAAAAACGAAATCAGGGAAAAAGGTCAAGACTCTTTAACACGAGACTTCCTGTATTCTTACATTTAAAAAGATACCATTTGTTTGGGGTACTCGATATGCATTTGAATAGGCAATACAATCTGATAAATTTGACTTATCTATTTTAAGTCTTTTTGTTGCATTAATATTTTTCAGGGATTTATTATATTTATAAGAGATGCAGTTTCAAATAAAAAGGTGAGTTCTGTTGAATTATGTATTGAAAACGTTTCATATTGACGAGTTGTTGATTTAACACCATCAAGTAAGAACTAAACGTAGTTTATTCTCATACAAAACTTACATAAGTTTTTAGAACTGATAATAACATAAGCGGTACCTATTAAACTGTGCCATATGCGATATCGACACCGTATGTCTCTTCATTTAAATTTGAGGCAAAATAATTGAAAACAAATTTGAAAAGGTGTATTATATAGCAACTTACAAAATCTACGCTATCAAGCAACCGTTATACTTAAAACCAAACAAATACCATATTTCTCACCTGAAACAGGTACATGTATTTCCGACAAAAGGTGGGTAAATATAAAATAAGGAGAT
This sequence comes from Mytilus trossulus, assembly GCF_036588685.1. Taxonomy (NCBI): domain Eukaryota; kingdom Metazoa; phylum Mollusca; class Bivalvia; order Mytilida; family Mytilidae; genus Mytilus; species Mytilus trossulus. The sequence goes on along the minus strand of NC_086382.1, from coordinate 70,985,402 downwards.
GTGGTATGATTGCATATGAGACAATTAGCCATCAAAATCTGAATTGAGTAAATTCAAACAATTAAAGGCAAACATGCGGCCTTCAACCATGAGATAACACCACACGGTATTGTCAGCTAAAAAAAATCCACATGAAAACTTTTAAACGGATAAATTGAAAAAACTAACGGCCTACATTATAACAGATCAATGTACGAAAAAAATCAAAAGACATTAACCAAAAAAGCCACCGAACTAACTCATGGATTGGTACATGTAATAAAAGAATGTGTCGGGGTTTAACATGTTGGTGAGCGATGAGCCATCCTCCTAACCTAGTAAAGTGTTGTAACAGTACACTAAAGATCGCTAGTGCAGATCTTTGAGTACTTGCAGTTATTTCTCCTTTCCTTTTTTAAGTTTTGATCGTTTATTGAAAAGTAATTCAATGTTTTTATTATGACAACATAGTTTATCCAACTTTCCTAGTTCTATAGATCATGAAAAAATTGAAAGGAGGACACATAATCTTCACTATTTTCACTTACTTATTCATTCAGTGTTTTATGTCATTTTAGTTACACGAAGGAATCAGGAGAGCGATGCATAGATATAGATCAAACTCGATGTTAAAAGCTAGCAGTAAAACACAGGTTTGATAAAATAAAAATCACAGCGGTATTATTAAAAAACCATGTCTGCACAATTAAAATCAACTTTTTCATCATATGAATCATAATTGAAATTTAGGTAACCCATGATCCACATTATAAACGCTAGACATGCGTTTTGGTATATATAGAACTCATCATTGACGCTAACACCATAAAAGCAAAATAATTTTTGAATTTATCAACGTGTCCTAAATTTAAATGATGATGATTTCTGCAAATAAAACTGACATAGCAAGAATACCGAACGCTAAGGATAATTACAAACACAAAGTCATTTACCAATGTTCACTTTGTACAAATACATTTTTCTAACAGAATGTTTTTAACCTACTGAAGTTAAATCATACAGGAACTTCTTAAGAAGAAAAAAGAAAGAAGTAACCAGCATCCTTTTACCTTACTTTTCGCAATATTGATGACGTCTTCTAACTAAAATATCCTTACCTTGACCTACATATAGATGTTGAGTCGTTACAACCATTCCTGTCCCTTTTCAAGAATTTAACCTACAGAACTATACTTATTACAGAGTGTGTACTAATATAAGCAACACAAAGGGTGCCACAAATTTAATAACCTTACGAATCTTCTGATATCACCCCAGGTTTTGGTGGGATTCTTTCTGTTTGTTGTGTTTTGAGTACTATTGTGTTGGCTGTTTCTGTTTCTTTTTTAGCCATGGCGTAGTCAGATTATTTTCAGTTGCCATCTGGATCTTTCGCCACTCTTTTATATAAGCTTTGAATTTCAAATATGTTGGCCACGAGCATCACTGAAGAGACATGTATTGTCGAAATGCGCATCAGGTGCAACAAAATTGGTACCGTTGATTTTATTACTACCACTGGGTCGATGCCTCTGCTGGTGGACTATTAGTCCCCGAGGGTATCACCAGCCCAGTAGCCAGTACTTCGGTACTGGCATAAAAGAACGGATGTTTTGTGTTATTAAAATATGCTGTTACAAAATATTAAAAATTATTATAAATTAAGGAATGTATCTCCCTCATGCAAAGCTCTGATTTCTTTCACGAATTTGGCTATACTTTTTGGACCTTTTGGATTATAGCTCTTCATCTTTTATATAAGCTTTGAATTTCAAATATTTTGGCCACGAGCATCACTGAAGAGACATGTATTGTCGAAATGCGCATCTGGTGCAACAAAATTGGTACCGTTGATTTTATTACTACCACTGGGTCGATGTCTCTGCTGGTGGACTATTAGTCCCCAAGGGTATCACCAGCCCAGTAGCCAGTACTTCGGTACTGGCATGAAAGTACGGATTGTTTGTGTTATTAAAATATGCTGTTACAAAATATTAAAAATTATTATAAATTAAGGAATGTATCTCCCTCATGCAAAGCTCTGATTTCTTTCACGAATTTGGCTATACTTTTTGGACCTTTTGAATTATAGCTCTTCATCTTTTATATAAGCTTTGAATTTCAAATATTTTGGCCACGAGCATCACTGAAGAGACATGTATTGTCGAAATGCGCATCTGGTGCAACAAAATTGGTACCGTTGATTTTATTTTTTTTACGTCATAGTTGTGGGATATTTAAAAGTTCAGATTTTCAAAACAATAGATTGTATCTGCATTTTTTTATTCACAGTGTATGAGTTCCAACGTACCAGTTACAAAAACCGACATATATTGATGCCTGTCGTTGTATATTAACATTTTGTAATCTTTATATCATTCTTTTCGTAGTCTTCTGGTGTACAGAACAGATTTGATTTGAAAGGTATGCTTAAACTTGTTATAGTGTCATTTAACAAATAACAAATGTAAAGGGTGTCAAAGAGATAACAACCCGACCAAAGAGCAGAAAACAACCGAAAGGCACTAATGGGTGTTCAACACAGCACGAAAATCAGCACCCGGAGGCGTTCTTCATCTGGCCACTCAACAAAACTGTGTACTTATTAAGTGATAAATGACGTCATACTGAAGTCAGTGATATATAAATGAACTAAAATAAAAAGTCAAACAACATCCAGGCTAGATCTTCCTCACGTGGGACAGGCGAAAACTAGATCATCATAATTTACCATATGTTAGAGCATAAATAGGTTGCATTTCTGTTAATGCATACAATGCTATTTCCTTTTACGGATAAAACTGTACCTTTTTCACTAGAGATCATATCTGGGAACCAGTAGGTAAACCAGAAAATATCTATGAATATAATATATCTCCCCAAATAGGTGTAGTTTGTGAAACAGCTGAATTGACAAAGTGCAACCCATCTACGACTACATGTGTAGTATTTTTTATTTTTACCAGTTTTAGTGGCCACAAACCCTTCCTATTTGCTTTAAATGTGACCTACCGAATTATACTTTTACTTTTAGTTATACAGTGGGCTTGTACTTTCCTAGCAATACGACGGGTACCTAAGATTGAGTTGGATATGCTAACTTTTCAGGAGTACTAGTTATCACGTCTTTTCTTTGAGGTTTATGTTATAAAGTATTGTGTTTTGTAAATTGTTGCTTGTCTTTAAGTCCTTCATGTTTTAAACAATGGCGTTGTTAGTTGTATCGACTCATGTGTTTGAATGTTATTTTGTTGGTCAGATTACATAAAACAGCATGTTGACTTGTGAGAAACTTAATGATTGCTGTACTGAAATCTATGAAAATGCTTCTTAAGTTTCAAGCAAATAAACAAGCGTTCCTCTTGAAGTATAACATGTCAACACTTCACAAGAACTTATAAAAAAAATTATGTACTTCGATGGGTCTTCAATTCATCTACCACTAGTTATACTAAAGTCAGATTATGCAATATGTCTGAAGTTCATTTTCCACTAGACATACTGTAATGATGTACTGCGGGGTTCTATAGTTGATCTTCTACTAGTTACACCGTTATGATAACTGAATTTGATATACGTTGAAAAGGATTCATATAATAGGGTATTAATAAAAGCATCATGTATTATCCTTAAACAATTAAATGCATAAACCCAAGATATACGTAGACCATCTAATCTGTTCATGAAATACCTCTTGATAAAGTGTATGTATCCAACGACACTAAAGCTTTGATAAATAAAAACGATTGATGGGACATAGATAAGCCAGAAAGAAGAAAAAGCTAAAACATTAAAAGCAATTTCTCTCATTAATGGACAAATAAATGATGAATTTGATTCTGTCAAGAAAGACAAAAATGTTTATTCTTTAATTTTTTACAACAAGGTAGCCAAATGAGTGCAGATGAATATCCATACACCACACCAATGAGGGCTCATCTGAAGACGCGGACTTTTATTTAAATGTACAATATGTAAGTGTTCAAACAAAAGGTAAGATAAGTTCTCTTGTAACCTTAACTTGTGAGAACTGGAAACTATAAAATATACCTAGTAACTCCGAAGAGTGTCAAAAAGTAATTTGATGAAAATTCGGGAAGAATAATATTCGAAGGTTGATAACAGGCTGATACATACAGGGTATAATGAAAATCGATGAAAAAAACAAATCTTAATAAATTGCTTATATAGTACTAGGATTATAATTTAATACGCCAGGCGCGCATTTCGTCTACATAAAACTCATCAGTGACGCTCAGATAAAAACACTTATCAAGCCAAACACGTACAAAATTCGAATAACCACACAAGCACCGTAAAAAAGCGGATGATGATCACTGGTTATTTCGTCAGTAAACTTTTCATTGAATTGACGTTTTTTTCTGGAGCTTTTTACCGGAACAAAATTATTTTAAAAAAATAACATAAAAACAACAGTTCTACATGATATAACTTATGTTGTGTAGTGTCTGAATTATTACTTTCACTCAAGGTTTTTTCTTACCAACATTTATAAACTGTCATATTTAATTAACAACTTAAACTTACACGATTGACAGATAAAACGATTGATAGATAGAAAGAATAGTATAAGTTAAGTCCTTATATTTATTTTGTTTTTATTTTCAGACATCAAAATTTGTTTCAATGAAAGAAAAAGAATAGTTGCGTTCACCAAACAATTGTCAAACTTATGCATGTACAATGCAATAAATATAAAACTAAAATTTGATGACATTTAATGAAACTACTGACTGTCGTATGTTCTAAGTAGTCAATAATGGGTCTTAAGATATTTGTTCGTGGATGATATTTGTTGAATGTTAGTACTTAACAATTATTCTAGTTACAATTTATTAAGTTAATCATTAGAAGAAATCACCAACAGTAGCTGAGAGACGTACATCAAAAGGGCTTATTAAAAAGAAAAAAACTATGAATTAGTTCGTAAGAAACTTTGAATACTGTTTGCAAAATATCTTGGTATATATTTCAGACATGTATATGTGTAACAAGCATAGTTCCTTGTATATGATGTATCAAATGAGTATTAAAGTACATTACTTTTTCCATGTCACAATTTTTCCTAAACTTGTTTTATAATTACGGCTGACTTTTGAAGGGAAACAAAGAAGATATACTCTAAACAACTTTTATATCAACACAACAAAGCTCAAAATTCCTATTTTTGCTAATTCCGAAAAGTGGGTTGTCAAAATGTGTATATGATCGCTTTATGAAGTTGTAAAAAGAATTTCTACTTGTTTCAAAAGGGAAACTATTCAATTTATTTTGCTCGAGGTGAGACATTATTAATTTGAATGTTTAATTGGTATCAATTAACTATCGCCATATATCTTTAACATATTTTAATACTATTTGTCTATGCCACTTACGTAGCAGTTGGGTGCCCAAAATATAGTAGTCGTCAGTAGATTTGAATTAGTTTGTCAAATCTCCAATAATAACTGATAAAAGTCATTCAAAATCACCTAATTTTGAAACTTTGGTATATAAACACACGTTTATTTTATCCTTCTTTTCTTACAAAAGAAATTAATCAGACAAAATGGTAGTGTAGATAGTTATCATAGCTACCAGGCTTGTAATTTGATACTCAAGACTCGCGTTTCGTCTTAATAAGACTCATCAGTTTAATTCATACTTTTGGAAACACGCAATGAAACAGTTAGTTTATAAAAATTACCATATAATTGAGAGTCATGTTAACACCGAAGTGCTGACTTCTGGACTGGTGATACCCTTGGTGACTAAACGTCCACCAGCAGTGGCATCGACCTAGTGGTGTAAATAGTTATCTAAGGTAACCTTTCTCTAATAGTTGAGTTGATTCCCTCAGTTTAAGTTTGTAACAAGGATTTTATTTCTTTAATCGATTTATGAACTTCGAACAACAGTATACTAATGTTGCCTTCATCTATAATTTGGAACGTCTGACGCCCGTTTCGTCTACATAAGACTCATCAGTGACGCTCAAATCAAAAAGTTAAGAAGTCAAACAAATATTAAGTATTGAGTATCAAAATATCAAAACAGTTGTGCCAAATACGGTTCAGGTAATCTATGCCAAAGTATGAGAAAATCTTTCGTATTTTCAATAATTCATATTTTTGCAAACAATTGATTATATAATAGTTCTTGAGAAACTGGTTATTATTGAGCCAAAAACGAGGTCATTGTCGCTGTCGCAGTCCATGTATCACGATAATGACCAGTTTTTCAAGAACTATTATGTTTATTTCATTGAGAAACCATGTTTTTGATAATTCTCATAAATTCAAAATGCCGACAGCAACCTCGAGTAGTTTTACAATTTTTTTGGCAAACAGTCAAGACCAGTCGTAGTAATTCTGTCATTCATTTCAGTGCAATTTTTCAGTATACATGTATAAATAACTAATCAAGTTATATAGAAAATTTATTTCCTACCTAATGGTATTGCTGTGAACACACTGTAAATGTATGTTTTCCTTTTCAAAAACAACATTACATGCTACGTGGTAAATCAAATAACAATAATTGAGTTTGTCAATATACAAAGTAAAGTCTATGAGGATTTACCTCAATATTATAGAAACAAAACGTCAGAACAAAAACCATAAAATATCGATTTAAACATTCTGTCTGCAGTAATTAATAGGTTAATTATGCAATATTTCATTGATTAAATCGACCAATTTTTGAAAGTTGTTAATATCTTTAAGCGGAATCTTTGCTATAACCACCACATCCCGGATGTTTAAATAAAATCTTAGGATGTGACTAAAACCACTGATGACGTAGTTCTTCACTATAGACAACATATGTACATTTGCCAGCATTGAACGAGGTGGTATGGATCGTAATCCGCTCGATTTAAATATCGGTCAATTTGAGTGATATATGATACATTTCCTAGAATGTTCAATGAAGACATAAAATTGAGAATGGAGATAGGGAATGTGTCAAAGAGACAACAACTCGACCGTAGAAAAAAACAAAAGCAGGAGGTCACCAACAGGTCTTCAATGTATCGAGAAATTCCCGCACCTGGAGGCGTCCTTCAGCTTGCCCCTAAACAAATATTTACTAGTTCAGTGATAATGAACGCCATACTAATTTCCAAAATGTACACAAGAAACTAATATTAGAATATTACAAGACTAACAAAGTCCTGAGGCTTCTGACTTGGGACAGGCGCAAAAATGCGGCGGGGTTAAACATGTTTGTGAGATCTCAACCCTCCCCCTATACCTCTAGCCAATGTAGAAAAGTAAACGCATAACTGTACATAAAATGTACGTAATCTGAAATGAAAATCTGTTTCCAATATATCACAAGCGTATTTGATGCAGCAACAACATAAAAAAAATTAAGAGCAACATGATCATATTAATTGGCAACAACAAATCTTAACAATATATAAAAAAAATCCATCTATTTAAGTTTGTCTTGAAACAAAATATAATGGCGAAAACACTTTATCAATTACATGCAAAACACAATTAACACAATTCAAAGCACAGTCTATAAAACAACAAAAGAAAGATTTCAATGATGTTTACAATTTTATCCTGACGAGAAACATCAACCAGAATTCTGTTAACACATCTATAAATCGTAAAGTAAATAATAACAAGTAAAATATTTCAATATATATATCACCTATTGTTATGATTGTGTCAAGGTGACCAAAAGGACAAGTATGTTAACAAATGCAGCTTACTGTATTGCTTAGAATAATGTATGGTCGAATCAAATTATAAAATATATATGCAAATTTATCATATAATAAAATATCGAAAACAGAAGGCCTGCTATAACCTTTGTTTGCAGAGGAAATTGATAAACGATCGCAGATCATGCATTTAACAATTAGTGTCGTCTTTAATATAACGAATAGTTCTAATGTAACTACAAATGCACCCTTTAGGCTAAAAGGAAGACTTAGCTGAATTTATTCTATCCTATCACGGAATTTACGACATATATATGTATTCAAAAAAAAGAAAGTATCAGTTTTGATGAAAAGATTGTTAAAGGCTTATATATATATATATCGGTAATACAATTGATGTATTATACAATTAGATCGTTTCCATAACTACTAAGAACATTTTCAAATGTTTATCTGATAATCTTAAGCATTATTAAAATGTTCTAATGGCTTTACTACGATTGCTACTTAAACAAATATAAACAAGTGTAATATCAAAAAGTGATATCACAGAAGTTGTATAGACTTGTAGTGATGGTTTATTGCATGAGAGATGATAACTTACATGTGTTTGGATGCTGGTAGAGTATCATGGTTTGTTGTATAATGTTTGAAGAAACAGAATATTCAAAACATGATGTAATATCGTTCATTGTGATAAAGTCAACGACATTCTAATTTATTTAATGTCATGCTGGATTAAAATAAAACAGAATATTGCGAATACAACATACATAGTAAGCTTAAAGTTTAAGGAAATGAAGCTACCTTTTTTATCATGACTCAAAAAAGCTATTCTAATGTCCTTTTTGTCATATAGGTATTCAACTGTTTCGGTTCCCATACATCATTGGTCTTCAGATATGCCAGTATATCGTTTTTATAATTAAACCCTGCTTTTGTAGCGAACAATACTTTTTAAAAGGTAGATTTGTGGAATACCACCATCTTGGAATTTACAATCGCAGCACAAAATCGGTCTAGCTATTTGCTTTAATCTGCGGCAAATTTGGAGACAGATTTGCAATTTAATGGTTAGACTGTTAATTTATATAAAGAAAAATTGGAGATTCAAATAATTGAAACAAACATCATTATTTGTTGTTTGTAGAATCATTATTTTAGAATGAGCCATTCAAAAGTAAAATTAAAAAAATACTGAACTCAGAGGAGAATCCAATTGGAAAGTCAATAATCATAATCATTTGGCAAAATCAAATGACAAAACACATCAAAACGAAAGGAAAAGAACTGTCAGATTCCTGACTTGGTACAGGCATTGAATATAACTCTTTTAGTCATATACAAATATACAGGACTGATAGTGAAATCTTTAATTTTTTACTTGTATAAAAACACGATTTCGGTGACACCATTTTTTATTTTTATCTTTAAAACATATTATAAAACATATCTTCTCACAATTGTTTTGAAAATTCTATTTCATAGAATTTTTTTATACACGCAAACGTATTTTATTATGATATATCTTATCAAATTAAGGCAATTTTTAACGACTCAAAGCTTCGAAAAAAAGCACAGTGACCTGTGACCTATACTTTTTTTATATTTTAAAAAAAAAAAAATAGTAATAACTTCAGTTTTGCAAAGTATACGCATATCCTATCAAAGAATATATACTTATGATCTACCATGAAAGAAGAGATATATAGTTAAACAAACTTGAAAGTTAATCTCCAGACCGGTTCATAAATCATAAAAAAAACCGACAATATATGAAACGAATAAATAAATGTCCTTTGCGATTTAAACAACAAGTAGCTATTTCTGTGCTAAAGACTATATTCTAATCTGCTAGTTGGGAAGACAATGAAATCGCAATACAATATATAAGAGAACACTATATAAGTAACATAAAGAGGTTGTTCAACTATCTGTGCATGTTCTGTGAACAGGTATTATAAAAATTAATTTCGAATAAGGAACTATCTGGAAATACAATATCTGCCGTGTAAAACCTGTCTTATAAGAGTATAACTTTTTGTACCAAGTTTGAATATGACAGTTGTTATCCATTCGTTTTATGTGTTTTTTTTTTTTTTTTTTGATTTTGCGAACTAAAAACTAAAAACTTCTAATGCATGACATCTATGAACACTTATTTTCATTTTTTTATTTCGCCTAAAATTGTCAAATAATGCAGCTGTCCCAAAAGTAGAGAACAGAAATGTGTTTCTTTTGTAGGCTTTTTGTTTTTGTTTTTTATTTAGTAGAATAACATTCAATTAATAAAAGACGGCAAGATAGCAAAATATTTGGCATGAATAGAAAACATATAACAGCATAGAATAAAATAAATATGCATATCAATAGATATTAAGTGTAATGAAGGATGGTGTATTATACAGTTTCATATTCACTCGTCAATGAAACTTAACCGTCCTGCTGTTACTGGTGTTTTTCGTGGTGATGTCGTGATTACAGAATCTTATCTTATGTCTGTACCCCTGAAATGGTAAAATAAAAATAAGGAAGAGCTAATCAGATACACTAACAAATGATATTGAGAGAAAATTTTTGTTTAATTAGCATCTACACAATGTACTTATTTCGCCATGCATCTATACTTTCGAGGCATCTTATAAAGTTTTTTGAACATTGGAACAGGGATGATAGAGAAATCATGCTATAATAGACATATCATTACATTTTTGTTAATTTCAAACAAACACCAAATAGATTTTTATACTGATATTAACCGATTTGAAAAATGGTCCAACAAAAGTTACATCCAAATACATAAAAAGATGCAGCTAATAAAAATAAATGTAAGTATAATTTTGCACTCTTACTTGTACTCACTTGAAAACAAAATAAAACATTTAAAACACTGTAAGCTTTATCAAATTAGATTCCACAAATATTTAAAGATGAGTTAAAAAAACGTTTGAAATTAGTCAGAAACAAGCAATGCAAATTACATTTTGAAATAATGTTTACCCTATTAGTCCCTAATCAGACATTGCCATAAAAAGGGACAAAATATATTTAAGGGACAGTCAAACACGTAAATCGAAAATAAACTGGCAACGCCATGGCTAAAAATGAAAAAGAAAAACAATAGTACACATGACACAACATAGAAAAACAAAGAATAAACAACCTTCAATCTCCATTGTGTGGTATTTAGTATGGTGTTACAATATCATACACAATTATACATTGATTTTTAAGTTATTGTCTGGATACCAAATATCTTCAAACAAGCCCCACTTAACCATGTTATTGTTACATCTTCTGACATCGGACTCGGACTTCTGTTGAACTGAATTTTAATTTGCGTATTGTTAGGTTTTTGTTTTTCTGCATTGGCTAAATGTATAATGTGAGGGTTGAGATCCCTTAAACATGCTAATCCCTGCTGCAATTTTGCGCCGGTCCCAAGTCAGGAGCCTCTGGCTTTTGTTAGTCCTGTACGATTTTTTATTTAAGTTTCTTGTGTATAATTCGGGGTTTAGTATGACGTCCACTATCACTGTACTAGTATAATACTTTTTAAGGGGCCAGCTGAAGGACGCCTCCGGGTGCTGCAGTTTCTCGCTACATTGAAGACTTATTGGTGGCGGCCTCCGGCTGTTGTCTATTCTATGGTCGTGTTGTTGTCGCTTTGACACATTTCCTATTCCCTTTTTCAATTTTATTTTTCGGAAACCAAAGAAATGATTGCATTTTTTGGCCTTCCAAAATTAATCACGGTTTCACCATCATAAATAAGTCCAAAACTATCTTTTATTATATATATCCTTGTGATAAAATCTCATAGAAATCAATACATTCATAAATTTTTATCTGGAAACAAATCATATTCGAAAGAACCCAGCCAACAACTTGCGGTGATGCAAGGTGCTCCAGAGAAGTAAACTGATCTTGCTCCACATGTTCCACCCGTCATGTGACTCATATAAGTACGAAAACTAAATATCTTCAAACGAGCCCCACCAAACCAAGTTTCTTGCATTCCCGGTCAGTGCAGATATTTTGGAATTGCGAGACGCTGAGTTCGACGCTTTCAAACCATCGGATTACATTTAATAACTTATGTTTGCTTACTTATAAAACGCTCATGCATTACTTAGGGGACGACCCTAGACGTATTTACATGTGTATGCAGATTGGTCAGCCATTTCCTTTTGAAGTCAAACACGATTTCGTAAACTTTTTCGTCATACGTTTAAAAATGGATATGTAAGAATTCCCGGAATGGCACCGTTAGTAATAAAGACTGAATATGAAAAAGAAGATGATGCATGATTGACAATGAAACACATCTTTACAAGAGACTAAATGACACAGACATTCACAATTATAGATCATCACAAGGTTCCTAACATTGCGCAAAGCCCATACCGCATAGTCAGCTATAAAAGGCCGCCTTATTTATGTACAACAATGAACGAAAGCCAAATAAGTAACACGTCAAGAAAATAAAGCCATTTTTATAAGTTGAAATTTTCATAGTCAAAGCTTGTTATGTTGACTTAATTCAGCATAACGGAGCCAAATCAAAACTAGATCGTTACATACTTAAGATAAGTTGAATTGAAATAAAAAGGTTAAAACATAATTTCGACATAAATCAGCGAAATGGTACCAATCGTAAATTCAAACTGTTGTTTGCGAATAAAGAAATGACGGAATGGAAAATGACGGACTGACCCTGAAGGATAGTTCATTATGACCTAAAATGTAAATTGGAAGGACAGACAATAACCTGATTTTGGTTTCATATTAAAAGTTCGAAAACAGATCTTTAGCAAAATATTATTTAGTGTAGAAACGTCTTTTAGATATTCAGTGTCTAAGGGGGAGATATAGAGTAATGTTCTTACCTATTTTTGAAACTTTGTGGTGTGTATATACATGTCGAATTATGATGGCCACTATTATTGATAATACTACGACCGCTACAACTATCAATAAAATTTCCCACCAATCCACTGAAATAAGACAACTTTTACAGTACAAAAGTTTAACATATATTGAGTAAGATATTAATGTAAAAGTAGATGTTTTGATTTTTTTGTTTGACTGTTTTATAAAGTTATCTTTTTTTTTTAGTTTACTTGAGCTTCTTTTCACAAATATGTATTAATATATGTAATGTTCTCTCTTTAATCTTGAAATAGTATATAAAGAACAAATGGTAGATACACCTTATATTGTAGTGATATTAAACAATTCAAGTGTATTGAAAATTTGTTCATCGTTGAACATTTAAATTCGTGGTTCAACTGTACCGACGAAATCCACTAAAAATTGGTTTCCAACAAAAATAATGAATCCACAGTAGGTAATATGGCTTATTACAACAGAGACTGCAACTATATGCTTAGAAAAATAGCAATGTGCGATATGAACTTGCACAATTTTAACGGTGACGACGATTGTGATGTTATATGATTTTACAAGAACGATTGCCTCAATAACAAAACAGAGGCTGCGTATTTAAACATCGCAAACATAATAATATATGTATGTATGTATGTGTGTGTATAAAATAAAGGCAACAGTAGTATACCGCTGTTTCATATTAGACAAAAATAAATATGGGTTACAAACTAAAACCGAGGGTAACACATCAACGAAAAGACACAGATCGACGTCTTGCCTATAATTGAAGTCCGTTTCTGAAATCGACGTCCAAATCTGACAGCATAATAACACATGCATAACATTCAGCATTGACGGCTTATTTTATGTTCCTCTAATCGGCGTCTTTTTGTTGCCTTCAAATCAACGTTTTTGTGATTCATAACGTCACATTGGACGTTGGTTGCTTAGAGGGTTAACATAAAATGCAGTAATTTGAAAACGTGACGTCAGATTCGGACGTTTCTTTTTTAGGGACGGACGTTGATAAGAGACTAGACGTTAATTTATCTGAGTTTAAATAATATAGAAAACATAAGATTTGAACTTGCAAGATGCTGGACAGTAAATCGGTATTTGGGCCTCGCTAAATAAAATTTGCATTTACTTTACGAAATAGGAATCGTGCATTCCAATATCGGCAATATAACAAAGTATTTACAATAGTTTAGGATTTTACATTTATATAAAAAAAAATATGTTTATTTTTATATCATACAAAAAATAAATGAACATCATATAAAGTTAGGTGTACATCATATAATTACAAGTGCACATCATATAAAGGTATGTGTACATCATTTAACTACAAGTGCACATCATATAAAACAAAATGCATACCATATAATGAATATGAGCATAATAAGACAGCTATGGCGTTCCATACATAAACGTTTATAAAGAGATAATTGTATTGGCGAGTTAAAATTATTATTGAAGATCAGTCTATGAGGTAATCATAATTTATAGTGCATGATAGTACGGATACATTTCAAGACAACCATATTGAGTTTAAGCGTGTCCTACATAAAACGTAGATTTTACTGTCGCAAATTTAGTTTACCTAGAGATGCGTAACACAGTAGGTAAACGGATATTTGCGACAGGAAAATCAAGTTTTACGAGGCGAACTTTAAAATACAATACAGATATATCCTTTCTTATTAAACATAACAAAATAAATAATAAGTGTGACAATGTAACGTCATATGAGATATTTATAATTTTCCTACCCTTCTGCGTGGTTTCAAATAAAGACAACAGTAGTATACTACTTTGTAAAAGTCATAAACGGTTGAGAGTAAACAACGCGGGTTACAAAAACCGATTGAAACCCATCCACTATAAGAGGGAAACAGAGAAACACAGAAAAAGTGCAACGAAAAACAAGCGAAAATGCAACATATATAAATGAACTATAAGATAACTGCCATATTCCTGACTTGGTTCAAGATATCTAAAACAAATGGTTGGTTGAACCTGGTTTTATGGCTAGCCAAACCTAGCGCTTTATAAAAATGTCTTAAAAATTAAAAAAAATAGTACTCAGAGAAATAAATAAACGAGTAATATGATACTACATTTCGAAGTGTTAAACAGAATAACAACAATACCTTACACTAATATAGGACTGTACCCCAAAACAACATAATATAGATATCAACTGTGTGTCAAACAAATATATCAACGCCACAAAAGTGAAGAGGTAGATTTCTAAGAATTAAATAAAACTCGACATAAGGTTTGTAATTATGTTATTTGATGTATTTTATAACAATTACAAGCATATTACTTTAGAATTGTGTCAATATGGACAAAATTAATATTTTGCTGCTTAGAATGCGACCATCTTGTTTTCTTTTTGAGAAAATACAAACCAATAAAAAAATCAAAATTCATGACTTTTGTAGTTTGTGTAACAAAGAATCCTACCCTTCAAAATATTTGTTAACGTCCAATGAAAATTTCCCTTACAAAATTATTGCATCATAATGAGATATCTGAGTCTTTGAAGTTGGCATCTGGCCCAGTGACAATATATATTAAGGCATGGGGTTTTCAATGAAGAAAAAAAGTAAAACAATCGTGTGTTTTTGTCTTACTTGGTAAATTTGAAGATGTTCCCATACTGGTCTCTGCAATTATAAAAAAAATAGTATGGCTATCATTTGCAATATCAATACATTTTTAATATTAAAGTTGTACTTGCCTTTGATTTTTATGTTTCTTGTCATATTCGTCATGTATTTCGGTACTGACGAATCCTTAGCTTTCAAATGTGTTGGGTTAGGCGTTCATAATTAATGATACTCAGAATGAATTAGTTCTTTGTTAGAGCTAAATCTTAATGTACTAAACTTAAACACATTTGTATTACTTCGATAAAAAACGATGCAATGAGGACTAAAGTGTTTTTAGAGATTCCTTATAAAATGACATTTTCCAACCTATCTGAAATATTCTCCATCTACTGAATTGAAGCATGACGGGAGGGATCATAAATATACTTTATGCTTGTTTGGCTTGTGAAATACATATGCTTTGTTGTAAAGATGATTGTTTTGAAAGTAAGGGCATTTTTAAGAGGAATCCTCAAATTCATCTCAGATTAAGTTTGCCTATAATGTAAAAGGGCTTAAGTGCAACGTGTTAATTGAAATGTGAATAAGCTAATACAATTAAACAGAGATTTCTAAAGAGACAAATGTATGTAAGTCCAATATAGATCTTATAACATGTCACTGAATCGCTTTAAGCAATGTGATAGTAATAAGTTAGCTATGGCAGACCAATGAATTATCAAATGTGAACGAATTGAAATGAGAAAAACATACTATGCTATTACAAGAAATAGATGTTTTTGTAAAATTCAGTACAGTAATTACTTACATATTTTTTTGTGACAAAACCATCATACTATTTGGCCTTTTTAACTTTTTTTTATTTGAGCGTAACTATGAAAAGTCTTTTGTAGACGAACGGTCTACTGGCAAAAATGCAACTTTTCAATCTGGTATGTATGATGAATTTATATGCCTTTTAGGGTACATCAAATGGTATATTGTTCAGGTGGTAGGTGAATTACCTGTGTGATCACACTCTGCCTGTGTCTTTGTGCACGGTAAACATACTGCATCTGCTGTTATTGGTGTCCCAGAGCTATTTACTGTATTTCAATAAAAGAAAACAAAACACAATGCACACAATGCACATATAAGATTCACTAGAAAGGTCAAACTAAATATGAAATAAACGATTATTTAAAAAAGAAATCAGAAATCGAAAACAATTATTTTTTACATTTTAAACTGTTAATTAAGCAGAAAACGTTATAAGATCAAATTTTAATACAATTGTATTAATATTTTAAATGCAGTACCGTATTATTGGAACATAGTTTCATATTAATATTGAATATAAATATATAAAATACCATCCAATCTCTGAAGAAAAGATGCATCCGAAGTTATATCTTCACAGAAATTACAAGTTGGAAGGGCGCTGGCCTCAGAATGCGTTGAGGTTGACGAGATAGCTCTTACATTCGGATTGGTACCACTGTGTGTACCTGGAAACAAACATTGATCATAAAAGGTATACAGGAATTGTATAGAGACATCATCTGATTACTAGAATCCTCAATAATTATATTGTTTATATAACACGGCCATTTTGTTTTACATATCGTGTTATATATCAGACAATTAAGAGATAAATGCATTTTTTTTCTCGATATTCAGTTATATTTCAGCAATCCAAAGTTTTATGTAAAATTATATCAGAATCTGTGACACATCCCATGACTTTTCCTTAAGTCTTCTTTTTTTGTGTTATTCGTTTTTGTACTTCCAGTCGAAATGATGAATGAACCGATTTACATTTTTGTTTTAATTGTGTAATGATGTCACTATTGCTCGAGGTTAGAAAGGAAAATCAACTCGAGCTTTCCCTTTGAATTTGGTAAGCCTTGATACCTAAATGTATGCTTATTTAAATGAATGGCTTGCTTTAAATTTTAACATGTATAATTCCGATAGTATTGGTCATTTAGTTGTTGGGGGAGGGAGATCATGTACTTGAAAATATGAAAAATCTATATTAGTAAATGTTTTTCTTAAGGGTACTATATTTTCAATTCGGTTATCATTTTGAATTAATTAGTTTTGTGATTGGGACATAGGTTTTTAAATCGTATATAATACCCAACTTATCGATATCCCTTGGAGGATTTCGATCGTTATACTTATACTCATCAGAAATTGGCTTTCAGACCTGCTTTGCCGTCAAAAGTAAATGAACTTGATACCGTGTTTCTCTTGTTTCGCCGAAAAAAAAGCTTGAAGTTTTTACTGGATGTATGAACCATTACTTTTTGTTTACCACTATCTAAGCTGGTAAGGGGGGTATATAAAAAAGAAGATGTGGTATGATTGCCAATGAGACAACTATTCACAAAAGACACGAAATGACACAACCGTTACCAATTATAGGTCACCATACGTCCTTCAACAATGAGCAAAGCCCATACCGCATATAGTCAGCTATAACAGGCCCCGATAAGACAATGTAAAACAATTCAAGGGTGTTGGTATTTCGGTCACATGTTTGACATCCGCCACATTCTGTGTGTATGTGCCTGTCCAATGACCGGTATCTGTAATTTAGGGGTTGCCGTTGATTGCTGTGTTACATAATTGTTTTCGTTCATATTTTTGTACATAAGTTGAGCCGTTAGTTTTCGCGTTTTACATTTCTGATTTCAGGGTCTTTTATATCTGACTATATGGCTTTGCTAATTTTTGAATGCCATATGCTGACATATAGCTTTTAATTTGTGGGTCATTCGGTCTCTTATGGATAGTTGTCTCATTGGCAATCATACCACATCGTCTTTTTTTTTTTTTATATATGTTCATATTAACAATTGTTTTTCTGATCCGTCGACTTGTCATTACATTAATCTTTACATTAATCATTAACATCGTTAATCTTGAAGTTATATATTCGCATTTTGTTTAACGTATCTTTTTCGATATTCATCGAGGTGTACTTGACTTCAATATTAATTGACTAGGATTGTCAGTTTTCCTATCAAAGGTTGGTGGTTTTCTCCGGGCACTCTGGCTTCCTCCACCAAAAAGAACTGGCCGCCACGAAATAGCCTAAATGTTGTGCACAAAAGTGGCGTTAAAACACCAAAAATTAAACAATCAATCTATATTCATCTTGTTGCGTATACATGCATTTATGTTAATAGTTTTATGAATTATAGTTCATTTAAGATTTCACCATACCTGCTAATAAGTAATAATAGAAAAAATCGTCAGTAACTTTGATAATCCTCATACACAGATAAAAGTACAGAGATGAGCCGGTTGGTGAGGAATGGCTGTTATCACTTCTAAAGAAGAAAACAACTCGGAACAATTTTATGGAAGCGTATAATAATAGCGCCAGACAATTTTTTTTAATATTTCTTCCTATGTTTCTGTTATAACGCAAACATTTGCGAAATAACTTAAACCTTCAATTAATTAATGACATTATAGACATTGAGTTTGCTTTTTAAATGGAAAATTACAAGTACAGCCGTCTTGCATTAGGTATTGACATTTCACTTGGAACATCAATGTATACCCTTACGACACTTCAAAATAGGAAATCCTGGATAATCATAGGTATTTTCTAGGTCCCTCTTGAAATTTCCATCAAAGATGAATTAATTGATCTGCAATGACTGTATTGGATACTTAAACTATATAGGTGTATTTGCAAACAACGATATAGTACTAGGTCTTCCAAGTGCTCCACGAAAACTCATTCGCAATTATTAACATCTGTTTTATCAGTAATCATAGTTTCAACGTTTTTCTAAAACTACATATTCTAGAGGTGGCATAAATTAGAGGTGGAGAGTTAACAATTCTAAAGATCTAAGGAGAACACGCAATCTAAGACTCTTTCATCCTCCAATTTATAGACTTACCTGAAAGATTTGTAATTGGTTTGTTTCATAAAATAAATTACCAATGTCGATACAAGTATCTTGCCTTAGGAATGGATAAATCCTACTTTGTAAAGAATCACTCTGATTCAAACAAAAAGTTCTCTGTAACTGATATTGTCAAGATGATTGATTTCTTGATTGACAACATATTTATAACGTTTTTGGGACGTGTTTTCAACAAAACTTCGGCATTCCGATTGAAACCAATTTTGTCTCACTTCTTGTCCGACTTGTTCCATTTGTTTTTTTTTAGGGTGCTTTATTCAGGAACTTGATAGGAAGCTAATGATGAAAAGTTAGCAATATCATCAAAAGTTACTTTCCGCTATATATATATGATGATCTCAGTCAATATGCCTCACATCTTGACTTACATCTAGGAAATGACACCGAGGTTCAGTTACATACCAAACATCACGAATAAAGATTTCAGCTTCTCAATTGTAGGCTTTGTATTTCCCATAACAAGTCATTGATAGCAGGTTGCAAATAGTGAAGTTGAATCATCCTTTTGTAAATTTTATGGACGCTATCATGAGTTGGTTAACATTTATTGAATATCCGTTTCACAGATGATTTTGAATATGTTCCTCACTACTATCCTGATCCCTTTTCACGAATCAGACTATTTACCGGGTTTGTAATAACATAAGCGCAACCTTCCAGAGCATCTGAGACCTCCCCGCCAGATGGTGGGGTTCGTGTTGCCTAGTCCTTCTAGTTTTCTATATTGTGTCTTGTGAACTATCATTTGTCTGTTTGTCTTTTTTCTGGCAATGGCGTTATCAGTTTATTTTCAAATTTGGAGTTTGACTGTCCCTCAGTGTGTATGTGGAGTTTTATTGTTGACACGGGTTTGTTGGAGGATCTTATGCCAAGATGAACTCCAAATGCACTCTTCGATAAATCTATATATAGAACTCTTCAACCCAAAACAACGTTAGTCTCAAAAAGATTGATGAAAGTGCTAAACTATACAGCAAACTTAAAACGTACGTGAGACTTGTAGTTCAGTTTTATAACTCAGTGCTGTCACATAGTTTGTTTTGGTTCTAATATATCCTTGGTATTTAGATATAAGTCTTATGACTGTAACATGTAATGGTATAAGAAGAAAATCTGTGTGGAAGCACAACATTTATAAACGTTTTTGTTTATTAAACAGAATAAATTGCAGCATTATTCTGAAGATTTGTAATTAAAAAACTTAGATGTTCAACGTACAAAAATACAGATATCAACTTACATGAAAACACTAAGGAATACAAAAAACACCTATTCTGCATACAATATAAAAGTATTATAGAGGTAAAGTCAGGTGTTATCTAATGTTATAAGACTGGATAACTTACAAGATTTTTAAAGTGGTTCGGATTTCAAATGAGTTAGTGAGTCCGTCTGATGAGAGTCTCAATAAAACAAACAATACATTACCCGAAGACATATACATTATCGGTGTTACCAGTACAGGTGAAATCTTCAAAGGATGTCCCAGTGTATGTGAACGGAAATACTTTTAATGTTGTGGTTCCAAAGGTTAATGTTTTCTTGGTGACAGAATCTTCCCATGTGCTGCTTTGTAATTCCACTGGTACACCTGTACATACAGCATCTGTAATTGAAATTAATTGCAGGAGATCACACACTCAGTTATTCTTTTCTTGAAATATTTGTTACATGACCCGTCAAAATGGATAAACAAGATGATTTTTTTACACTACGATCATAGTATGTATTTAGACGTGCAATACATTTGATGACTAGTTTATCACCGGCATTGTATAAGACCGTTTGAGGCTGCGTTCTTACACGTTATATTCCCATATTTCAAAAAGACTGAATCTGCATTGACTGTTTTCACTGCATTTTAAAAAAATACTATAATAGTATTTCAAAGGGAGGATAATCACACCAAAGGGACATTAAAACTCATCAGTCAAAAGTAATTTGACAATGCCTTTCCTAAAACAAACAAACAAACAAACAACACGTCGAATTTGGAGCCGGCACATCTTATTTTTTATGTTTCGAGAGAGAAGCAATAAATACCAAATTGAATAATCCAACAGGTAGCCGTGGATTTCCACAATGAACACAACAAAACTACAAAATGTATGTATGTCTGATATTATATTATGTATATTGTATATTTTCATCTCTTACATCAAATTAAAATTATCAATGGTTATGGCAAGTCTGCCTTCATTGTCTGAAGTTTGATTGTACATTATCCAGTTAACGTTCATTTCCCTTTTCCTAATATAACAGGAACGGAAATGGCTGGTCGAGCGATTTATAAATGAAATTGTATTCACGTAGACCTTTTAATGAAAAAAAATAAAGTACATAGAAATACTGTTAAACTTAAACCATAAATGAAAACAATCAAGATTAATTCATTTTGCAGTTAAAACCAATTCTACGCAAATTCAAGTCTCCAGTAACGTTGATCATATTTAGTTAAGCGTTTGTCATCGCAATTGATTGAATTAATACGGAGGTTGAAAGTAAGAACCCCGCTCGTGCGGGTGCACTTGGCTCCAATCTTAACTGACTTGGATTGTCAGTTTTCCTATCGGAGGCAGGTGGTTTTCTCCGGGCACTCCGTCTCCCTCCACCAGTAAAAATTGGCCACCACGAAATAGCCTAAATGTGGTGCTCAAAAGTGACGTTAAAACACCAAAAATAAAAAATCAATCGAAATGGATTGTGTTTTTACCTTCATGATTTATTGTGTTTTCATTTGTGATTGATTCTTTTGTATTTGTCTTTGTTTGATGATGTTAGATTTTATTGTTGTTGATTTAGTTGGTATTGATGAAATATTTGTGTTGGTCTTTTTGATTTTTTTCGTGTTGGATGTTTTGATTGAACGTGTTGGTATTTAAGATTATACATGTCGTTGTAAATGGTTGTGATGTATCTTTGTGCTAACTTGTATTTGCTGTCTGTGTGATTGGTTGTGTGTTAGCGTTTGTCATTGGTTTTGATTTGTCGTTGTGATTCATTGTGTAATTGTTTTTGTGGTTGGTTGTGTTTGAACTTGTGATTGGTTGTGGGTTTGTATTTTTGATTGGTTTTGTGTTTGTGTTTGATATTGGTTGTATGGTTGATTTTTTGATTGATTTATTTATTTTGTGTTTGGTTTTGCGTTTCTATTTTTGATTGATTAGAGGTTTGACGATGTGATTGTATGTGTATGTATCTTCGTGCTTAGTTGTGTGTTTCGTCTTTGTAATTGGTTGTGTGTTTGTCTTTGTACTTGAATGTATGTGTTGTATTTGTTATTGGTTGTGTGTTTGTCTTTGTAATTGGTACGGAGTTTGTCCATTTTATTGATTGGGTGTTTGCCTAGTTGATTGTTTGTATTTTTTTTCTTTTTGATTGGTTGGGTGTTGATATATTTGAATGGTTGGGTATGTGTCTATTTGGTAGGATGGGTGTTTGTCTATTTGATTGTTTGTGTGTTTGTCTTTTTGATTAGTTGGATGTTTGTCTATTCGATTGGTTGGGTGTTTGTTTTTGTGTTTGGTTGGGTGTTTGTATTTGTGATTGGTTGGGTGTTTGTATTTGTGATTGGTTGGGTGTTTGTTGTTGTGATTTAGTGTTCGTCTATGTAATTTGTTTATTGTCTTTGAAAATAAACTCATCATAGATACCAGGACTAAATTTAGTATATACGCCAGACGTGCGTTTCGTCTATAAAAGACTCATCAGTGACGCTCGAATCCAAAAAAGTTTAAAAGGCCAAATAAAGTACGAAGTTGAAAAGCATTGAGTACCAAAATTCCTAAAAGTTTTGCCAAATACAGCTAAGTTAATCTATGCCTGAGGTAGAAAAGCCTTAGTTTTCAAATAAATCTAAATTTAGTAAACAGTAAATTTATAAATATAACCATATCAATGACAATTCATGTCAGCACAAAAAGTGCTGACTACAGGGCTTGTGAAACCCTCGAGTTAGTGTTTATATTTATATCATTTGTTGTGTTTGTCTTTGTGATATATTGTGTTTGGTCTTAGTTTACTTTCAATTTGTTTTAGTCTTTCTAGTTGTGTCTATACATTCGTGTTGATATATTTCGACTTTATTATTAATTGGTATTGGTCATTTGAGTTATGTGCGTTTTGGAAAGATAGATTGTGTGCTTGCCTTTTTGTTTGATATTATGTTAACCTTTGTGCTTGACCGATTTGTATGATTCCTTTTTATCAGACATTAATATTGTGTGTATGTTTTGTGATCGATTGTTTGTTGCTCTTATAAAAAGAAGATGTGGTATGATTGCCAATGAGACAACTGTCCAAAATAGACCAAAATGACACAGACATTAACATCTATAGGTCACCGTACGACCATCAACAATGCGCACAGCCCATACTTCATAGTCAGCTATAAAAGAATCCGATAAGACAATGTAAAACAATTCAAACGGGAAAACTGACGGCCTTATTTATTTTTACAAAAATGGACGAAAAACAAACGACAACCACTGAATTACAGGCTCCTGACTTGGGACAGGCACATACTTAAAAAATGTGGCGGAGTTAAACATGTTAGCGTGATCCCAACCCCTATAGACATTGGTATAACAGTACAACATAAGAACGAAGTATAAAAATCAGTTGAAAAAGGCTAAACTCATCAGATGGACAAAAATACAAGTGGACGTGGCCGGGTACTTGTTCATCCCGACAAAAAATGACAATGGGAACAGATCAGAGAGTACTCGCAGTTATCTGACTGCTGGTTCAAAGCCAATAACAACTTATAAAAAAAATCATTCATCTAAGACTGTATTTGATACAACTTTTTGGAATTTTGGATCTTCAATGCTCTTCAACTTTGTATTTATTTGGCTTTTCAACTATTTCGATCTGACCGTCACTGATGAGTCTTATGTAGACGAAACACGCGTCTGGCGTATAAGATTATAATCCTGGTACTTTTGATAACTATATATTAACCATCAATCCATACACATCCAACATCCAATGGATTTAGTGTATACCTATATAATTATTGATTGTGTGGTTTCTCTTATATGTTTAGTGTTAAGACATAGTGATTGATTATGTTTTGCTCCATAAGATGGATTGTATTTGCCTTTTTGTAATTGTGTGTATTTCTTTGTTATTGTCTGTATATTGGTCTATGTCATTAAATTTGTTGTTGTCTTTGAAATTGTTTTTGTTTTTTGGGATTTATTTGTATCAGTCTTTATAAAACTACAAAGCTTTATGCCCTATATTTGTACTCAACTGTACTGATTTTAACTCGGCCTGTCTGAATTTGTTTGAAGTTTACCGTATAACATCCACTGTAGTCTGAACCATACTTAACATATTTACATACTTACATATTTAACCTATAATGGTTTAATTTTTGAATTGTTGTTTGGATGAAGAGTTGTCTCATTGGCACTCACACCACATCTTCCTATATCTATTAACAGTCTAAAATTATAATAGACAAGTACTTAACCATTTTATACGAATCTGAACCATGCTCGACCTATCCTGAATCATAGTCGACCTATTCTGAACAATACTCGACCAACACTTAACCAGTTTAGACCTATTTTTGTAGCTCAACACCTAATACATAACTATATATATATATATATATACAACTCGTCTAAACATCAACCCAACAATGTTAGATCTGTAAATTTGCTTTCGCAAATTTTTGGTTCTTCCCTCGCCGGGATTCGAACCCATGCTACTGTGATATCGTGACACCAAATCGCCTGCACTGCAGCCGTCCCGCTAGACCACACGACCACCTGGGCTCTCAAAAAAAGAGCTTTCGGTGGCCATATGTTACCTTTCCACGTCAGTTTTAATCTAGCGGCGTACTACAGTACATGATATATAAGGCATGAAGATGTTATTGTTACAGATCAGCTAAATTATCTATAGTAAAGGATCCTACAAATTAATGTAAGATACAGTCACAGAAAATAATTATATTCATAAGTACGTCTGAGTCAGTGACAACCCTACAACAGATGTATCCATCGGATCGCCATCAATGATGGTGATACATGGCTGTGTACATAATGTATATACAACTCGTCTAAACATCAACCCAACAATGTTAGATCTGTAAATTTGCTTTCGCAAATTTTTGGTTCTTCCCTCGCCGGGATTCGAACCCATGCTACTGTGATATCGTGACACCAAATCGCCTGCACTGCAGCCGTCCCGCTAGACCACACGACCACCTGGGCTCTCAAAAAAAGAGCTTTCGGTGGCCATATGTTACCTTTCCACGTCAGTTTTAATCTAGCGGCGTACTACAGTACATGATATATAAGGCATGAAGATGTTATTGTTACAGATCAGCTAAATTATCTATAGTAAAGGATCCTACAAATTAATGTAAGATACAGTCACAGAAAATAATTATATTCATAAGTACGTCTGAGTCAGTGGCAACCCTACAACAGATGTATCCATCGGATCGCCATCAATGATGGTGATACATGGCTGTGTACATAATGTATATACAACTCGTCTAAACATCAACCCAACAATGTTAGATCTGTAAATTTGCTTTCGCAAATTTTTGGTTCTTCCCTCGCCGGGATTCGAACCCATGCTACTGTGATATCGTGACACCAAATCGCCTGCACTGCAGCCGTCCCGCTAGACCACACGACCACCTGGGCTCTCAAAAAAAGAGCTTTCGGTGGCCATATGTTACCTTTCCACGTCAGTTTTAATCTAGCGGCGTACTACAGTACATGATATATAAGGCATGAAGATGTTATTGTTACAGATCAGCTAAATTATCTATAGTAAAGGATCCTACAAATTAATGTAAGATACAGTCACAGAAAATAATTATATTCATAAGTACGTCTGAGTCAGTGACAACCCTACAACAGATGTATCCATCGGATCGCCATCAATGATGGTGATACATGGCTGTGTACATAATGTATATACAACTCGTCTAAACATCAACCCAACAATGTTAGATCTGTAAATTTGCTTTCGCAAATTTTTGGTTCTTCCCTCGCCGGGATTCGAACCCATGCTACTGTGATATCGTGACACCAAATCGCCTGCACTGCAGCCGTCCCGCTAGACCACACGACCACCTGGGCTCTCAAAAAAAGAGCTTTCGGTGGCCATATGTTACCTTTCCACGTCAGTTTTAATCTAGCGGCGTACTACAGTACATGATATATAAGGCATGAAGATGTTATTGTTACAGATCAGCTAAATTATCTATAGTAAAGGATCCTACAAATTAATGTAAGATACAGTCACAGAAAATAATTATATTCATAAGTACGTCTGAGTCAGTGACAACCCTACAACAGATGTATCCATCGGATCGCCATCAATGATGGTGATACATGGCTGTGTACATAATGTATATACAACTCGTCTAAACATCAACCCAACAATGTTAGATCTGTAAATTTGCTTTCGCAAATTTTTGGTTCTTCCCTCGCCGGGATTCGAACCCATGCTACTGTGATATCGTGACACCAAATCGCCTGCACTGCAGCCGTCCCGCTAGACCACACGACCACCTGGGCTCTCAAAAAAAGAGCTTTCGATGGCCATATGTTACCTTTCCACGTCAGTTTTAATCTAGCGGCGTACTACAGTACATGATATATAAGGCATGAAGATGTTATTGTTACAGATCAGCTAAATTATCTATAGTAAAGGATCCTACAAATTAATGTAAGATACAGTCACAGAAAATAATTATATTCATAAGTACGTCTGAGTCAGTATATATAAAACGTCTGTATAGTAGTCAACGATTTTCCCCACGAGGGCGCTGGATCGTTACGAGTAACGATACATGTACACAATAAATATATTATATAAACGCCTAAAAAAATGTACACAACAACTCCAAATACAAAAAAAGGTAACTATAAATGTAATTATTTATAAATATTTCGGATAACAGATATCCTTCGTCAGTCAGATTCTGATGTGAAATGAATCATCTTTGAGTCTCGTTAGATTAAACTTTTACTAAATCTTGAATTTTATACAATAAAAAAAGTCAAACCGAACATCAGTAAAGACGCTTGCACCATTCTAAAAAAATGTTAACATGACATAGGTTATATGGTTTATTACAACAGAGAGCTCATATATATGCTTTAAATACAAATAATAATGTGCGATTTGAACTAGCACAATTCTAAAACTGTATCGGGAACGACAATTATGATGGTATAACATGTATACGCATGATAACGTCTGTAAAATTACCAAATAGACAGCACTGCTGAACGATCTAAATATTTGTAATAAACCATATAACCTATGTCATGTTAACATTTTTTTAGAATGGTGCAAGCGTCTTTACTGATGTTCGGTTTGACTTTTTTTATTGTATAAAATTCAAGATTTAGTAAAAGTTTAATCTAACGAGACTCAAAGATGATTCATTTCACATCAGAATCTGACTGACGAAGGATATCTGTTATCCGAAATATTTATAAATAATTACATTTATAGTTACCTTTTTTTGTATTTGGAGTTGTTGTGTACACTTTTTTAGGCGTTTATATATATATATATATATATATACGAGTCTAAATTGAAAACTACGTTCAAACCTATGACTGCGTTGGATAAAAACCGCAATTTTTATACGTGTGCATGTCAAACAAATTTCGTTGTAGAAGGGTCTAAAAACAGCACAAACAACATTTTCCAAAAGACCAAAAGAGTGAAAAAGTATATTTAAACAAAACGCATTTGACTAACAGGTCGAACAACTGATGTTCTTTAACCCTGCTGACTGCCATTGGCGATTGCCAAATAAAATTGATCACAGGTTGTAACAAAATGGATCTTATTATAAATTTAATACGTCACAGAAAAAAAAAATTGTTAACTTGTGGACAGGATGTTGTGCCACAAACATTTGGTGTCAATATTTCTTTAGTACACCATATCCGGATTTCGACAATAAATGTCTCTTCAGTGATGTTAGGGATCGAAACGGTATTTGGAAGGCCATATAAAAAGCACCCTCATTTTTAGAGAAAGTACCCTCATTTTTAGATTAACTCTTGAATTTTAAGAGTCAATATATAGGATGAACGGATCATATAAACCGGAGGGAAAATATGATACATGCCCAAACAAAAAATATAAACGAGTCTAAATTGAAAACTACGTTCAAACCTATGACTGCGTTGGATAAAAACCGCAATTTTTATACGTGTGCATGTCAAACAAATTTCGTTGTAGAAGGGTCTAAAAACAGCACAAACAACATTTTCCAAAAGACCAAAAGAGTGAAAAAGTATATTTAAACAAAACGCATTTGACTAACAGGTCGAACAACTGATGTTCTTTAACCCTGCTGACTGCCATTGGCGATTGCCAAATAAAATTGATCACAGGTTGTAACAAAATGGATCTTATTATAAATTTAATACGTCACAGAAAAAAAAAAATTGTTAACTTGTGGACAGGATGTTGTGCCACAAACATTTGGTGTCAATATTTCTTTAGTACACCATATCCGGATTTCGACAATAAATGTCTCTTCAGTGATGTTAGGGATCGAAACGGTATTTGGAAGGCCATATAAAAAGCACCCTCATTTTTATATATATATATGCAGGCGATTTGGTGTCACGATATCACAGTAGCATGGGTTCGAATCCCGGCGAGGGAAGAACCAAAAATTTGCGAAAGCAAAAGCAAATTTACAGATCTAACATTGTTGGGTTGATGTTTAGACGAGTTATATATATATATATATATATCGAATTTAAAATATAAAATTTTAATAAAACAAGCTGTTCAAGTAATCTCAAAAATAAATTGTGACTAAGATTTTCAATGTTATTTAAAAAATTCTGTATTTTTCAAAAGTATTTTGTGGTAACTATTTTCACCATAAACGTAAGCCTATTATACATTTATTGTGTCACTTGACTTTGTTTAATAATGCAGAGAATTTCTTTTATAATTAGAATATTAAAATATATAAATAAAATACTATATAAAGCAACTTGATAAATTTCAACAAGAGGCTGTCACAACGACAACAAACCGGATTTATTAGCATTTATTTGTGTCCTGGCAATATCACAAGAACCATTACTGATGATTGGTGAAAGTGAAAATCGTCAATATCAAATTTGACCTCTATTTTGTCATCAGTATCAACATATTAAAATTTGAAAAGCTTAGATTGAATGGTTTGTGAGTAAATGCAACAACGTGAATGGAAACACCATTTTATGATCTTTCAAGAACCATAACTCCTGAACGGTAAAAGTCAAAATCGTCATTATTGAACTTGACCTCCATTTAGTCATCAGTAACAACATATAAAAATTTGAGAAGCTTTGGTAGAACAGTTCATGCATAAATGCACGGATACGACTGTAAACGCCATTTTACGATCTTTCAAGAACCATAACTACTGAACGGTAAAAGTCAAAATCATCATTATTGCACTTGACCTCTATTTTGTCATCAGTAACAACATAATATAATTTGAAAAGCTTTGGTTGAATGGTTAATGAGAAAATGCACGGACACGACTGGAAACACCATTTTTCAATCTTTCAAGAACCATAACTTCTGAACGATAAAAGTCAAAATCGCCATTAATGAGGTTGACCTTCATTTAGTTGTCAGTAACAACATATTAAAATTTTGAAAGCTTTGGTTGAACGGTTCATGAGTTAATGCACGGACAACATTTGATTTCCGCCCGCCCGACCGCCCGCCCGCCCCCCGAGCATCCTCAAATCAATAATCGACATTTTTGTCACAAAAATCCGGTTAAAAAATGAGACCTTTGTTTTGTTTTGTTAAACCAAGAATTAGATATACTCATGATCATGTCATACAAAAAGCGCTTTAATATGGTTTAATTTACTCAGTACATGTATGTTTAGAGGTAAACAGTATGCCCTATTTTCATAAACTCGTATATTACTTATATACATTTTAGTATATTCAAAAGGCCTTGTTTTTTTAGTTAAACAGGATGTTGTAATTTTGAATAAAATGCCTCTAACCAGGTGTGATCTTATTAAATTTAATGAGTTTGCCCCACGCAGGAGGTTTTTTTATAACTTTTCTTTATTGTAACAAACAGACTAGAACAACATGTATAAACAAAGTTATACAGAATGGCATATTCACACAAAGGAAGTATTCAGTAATAATACAACAATTGAATACATATGATGGTGCAACAATAAGTTGAAAATTAATAATTATCTTATAACATTAAATCGTATTGTCCTTGCAATATCTATTAGTGTTTTTTTAATAAAAATATAACATTTATATTTATTCTATAATAGGGGTCCAGGGATTCCAGTATTTGTTTTATTCCTCTACAGAGAGGTTTTTAAATTAAATGTATTTTCTAAGTGCAAGCGTTCTTTTAAATAATTTTTAAAGCACTTTTAAAAATTTGGCAAAAATTCTTGTAATTGTGTTCAGTTAATATAGTATTTTAAAAGTAGCATAATTTTATTTTAACAAAATTCAATTTAACATTTTCGTAGATACCAAAAAGAATAATCATAATATTCAAAGGCCCATTATTGGTATTTCAAAATCCAGGCATTCAATGAATGCAAGAGACAGGCGACCATTGGACAGCTCCAACATAAATGTTTTTTTGGTCTCAGGTCCAAAATGTACATATGTTGATACTTTTTATTTTCATCTTGTGAAGCAATAAATTAGTTCCTAAAATTCTATGGATGATTTTATATTGAAACCAGCAAAGCTTAGTGCTTTTAGTATGATTTGTACCCAAGTGTGTATTTTTTCCATTTAATACGAGTCATATAAAGATAGTTCTCCGATTTTCCTTTGCACCAAAAGTAATATATTTCTCATTCAATACGTTGTACCCCAAGCAGACTAAATACTTATACTTCACCACTAATAACAAGAACAATTTTATTAATTTCTTTAATTTCATCCCTTTTTAAAAAATATATTTATGTAGATAATATAAAACAAATAATTCCAAATTATGATAATAGATATATATTTTATATAAGGTTAAACACATTATTGTTGTTATATGTCAGTTAAAGAGAAATTTATTTTAACAATTAAAAAAAGGAGAGGTTATTTGATCCAGTATAGTTCAGACTGGTCGAGTATAGTTTTGACCTTTGGTTAAGTATGGTTTAGACTGGAAGAATAGGTCGAGTACAGGTCCGGAATTGGTTAAGGCTATTTCAGACTGGTCGATTAATAGTTCAGACTATATTCAATGACAAAGATAAGGGTCATGTACGATTCAGTCAGTCTGGTATGGTTCAGACTGGGGTCGAATAATGTCCATTTAAGTCAGTCCAATTCAGACTGGTCGAGTAAACATCAGTACAGTCGAGTACAGATATATGCCATTTCATATTTTTACTGGTTTGTAGTGCAATTAATTTTGTTTTTAGAAATTGATTGTAAGAATGTATTTGTGATCAACTCAGGCTTAAGGAGGTAGAATGTCATTGAAGGAAAATGTCATTGAAGGAAAAACGCTTTTAACGTTATGTGTTTAGACGTGGCTCGGTACTTATACATCTCGTCAATGTATTTGTATTGGCTTCCATTTTTTGGTTTTGTATATGCGACTTTTTGTATTTCTTTTGATGATATATTTCTATTATGAATTACAATATACGTTGAACCACAAACGTCAAAATCATTCAATCGCGTAGTTGAATTAACTATTTATGGATTCATATAAATTCTATATATAACTTTTGGACTAGTTTAAATCTCGGTCTATTCCTGGAATTTATTCGTACAAGCGTTTGATTTTTTAACCCTGTGTGCTAACATTGCCTATGTAAATTTCAAAATTGTTTGTATGCACATTGAACGACAAATCTTTGTGACGTATAAAATTTTCCGGCGTCAGACACACAAATCAATGAATGTGTTTGTAGATAGTAGATGTTTTTCTGTTCTGTCAAACTGTTCCTTTTAAAATTGTTATACGAAGATGACTGATGTACCAATATTTTGAGTATTTTATTTATTGTGTCTGTTTATTTAACGCATCAATGTAAATATAACCGAATTTGATGTGACTGTCATTAAAGTGAGAGGGTTAGCGCTATAAAACCAGGTTTAATCCAACATTTTCTACATTTAAAAATGCCTGTACCAAGTTAAGTCAGGAATATGACAGTTCTTGTCCTTTCGTTTTTGGTGCGCTTTGTTATTTGATTTTTCCATGTGATTAAGGACTTCCGGATTGATTTTCCTATACGTTCAGTATTTTTGTGATTTTACTTTTTAGACACGATAGTTAGACTAAGAATATGTTTTTTGTATATTCAGATAAATCTACTGAAGTAAAAAAAAATCTGTAATGTTTTATTACATTTTAAAAGTATATGTTGTTGTAATACGTGTGTTTTCGAATATCACCATAAGAAGACTATCCGACGACGATATTTTATTATAGAAAGCAGTCATCTATAATAAACAACATTATTTTATTTTATTTGCTCTCAGTGATCTCCGACAGTGTATTTTAATACAAATTTCAAATAAATTAAATTTACTTCGATACAAACAGTTTGTATATATCTATCAGAACAAGTTATTTAAAAATTGTTGTAAAGAAGTAAGTATAACATCTGACGAAGGAAGCTTTTGAATTGTTTTTTTTTAATTTACCTTTTAACTTTGATTTATAAATGATGCATATCCCTACAGCACATAGAATGCGGGCTGCAACAGTTTATAATTAGTTTCTTTTTTAATATACATTTGATATGGTGCATTTATTATGCATATATTTTGAACTTCATTTATGAAAATCTATAGAAGAGAGAAGTTAGATTTTTCTTTTGTCATTTTTATAAATAGATTCATATATTATTCTCTATAAATGATAGTTTAAAACTTCTCCTGAACTTATATTACAGGAATATATAGTTCAGTGCCCGCACAAAAAGTATCAAAATGAAGTGTTGATATGCTCTTTACAAATACTAGATTTTTTTAGCTCACCTGGCCCGAAGGGCCAAGTGAGCTTTTCTCATCACTTTGCGTCCGGCGTCCGGCGTCGTCGTCCGTCGTCGTCGTCGTCCTGCGTCCGGCGTTAACTTTTACAAAAATCTTCTCCTCTGAAACTACTGGGCCAAATTAAACCAAACTTGGCCACAATCATCATTGGGGTATCTAGTTTGAAAATTGTGTCCGGTGACCCGGTCAACCAACCAAGATGGCCGCCATGGCTAAAAATAGAACATAGGGGTAAAATGCAGTTTTTGGCTTATAACTCAAAAACCAAAGCATTTAGAGCAATTCTGACATGGGGTAAAAATGTTTATAAGGTCAAGATCTATCTGCTCTGACAATTTTAGATGAATCGAACAACATGTTGTTGGGTTGCTACCCCTAAATTGGTAATTTTAAGGAAATTTTGCTGTTTTTGGTTATTATCTTGAATAATATTATAGATAGAGATAAACTGTAAACAGCAATAATGTTCAGCAAAATAAGATTTACAAATAAGTCAACATGACCGAAATGGTCAAATGACCCCTTTAGGAGTTATTGCCCTTTATAGTCAATTTTTAACCATTTTTCGTAAATCTGATTAATCTTTTACAAAAATCTTCTCCTCTGAAACTACTGGGCCAAATTTAACCAAACTTGGCCACAATCATCATTGGGGTATCTAGTTTAAAAATTGTGTCCGTTGACCCGTCAAACCAACCAAGATGGCGACCATGGCTAAAAATAGAACATGGGGTAAAATGCAGTTTTTGGCTTTTAACTCAAAAACAAAAGCATTAAGAGCAAAACTGGCATGGGGTTAAATTGTTTATCATGTCAAGATCTATCTGCCCTGAAAATTTCAGACAAATTGATAGTCAATTTTTAACAATTTTCATAAAATTTGTAAATTTTTACTAACACTTTCAACTGAAACTACTGGGCCAATCATTATAGATGGTGATATATGTACGAGCAAGAATGTTCAGTAAAGTTAGATCTACAAGCACATCACCATCACCAAAACACAATTTTGTCACGAATCCATCTGTGTCCTTTGTTGAATATTCACATATACCAAGGTGAGCGACACAGGCTCTTTAGAGCCTCTAGTTTCAATTTTAACATTTTGTTTTTGTAATTTATCGTGATTCTTTGATAAGCCTGATTTTGTTTTCTGTCGTGATTGATAAAGTTTGTATTTGGTTCTGATTGTGTATTCGTCGTTTTGTAATTGCAAACTTCGATAACTTTATGTGAACACGATTTTGTGTTGTTTTGTCGCGAGTGATCGTGTTGTTTATTTGCACGATAATATATTGCTTTAATGATTAAAATAAATGTTAATTTTGACTGATTGTGTGTTGTATTTGTGATTGATCATGTTTTATTTGGCGCCATTTTGTGTAGATTTTATTAAGTTTTAGCGTTTGTAATCGTTATCATGACTTATTGTATTTTTTTATGTGATTTATCGGTTTTTTATTTGACCTGATTCAGTTATGTGTATGTGATTTGGCCTGTTTTGTGTTGATTTTGTGATTTATTGCTGTGTTTTTTTTTCGTTATTGTAACTTATTCTTATCTATTGTTCAATGTGTTCAGTTTGAGCTTTTTGATTTTTCCAATCGATATGAAACTTTGTTTATTGAATTTTCCTCGGAGTTTGGTATTTGTTTACACCTTATATTATGTATTATAATATTTCGTACTCACCAACATCCAATTTGAAGATCGACAATAGGATAAACGAACCACTTAAAATTATACGGCCTTTCATAATTTCCAATGATCTTATGCGCGTTAATATCTATTAGATGTTTACAAAATTGTATATACTCAACGCTTAGTTTAACAAATTCTACTTTTACTGTTGGTATCGTTTGAAATGAAACATTGATGCATTTAAATTACCTGTGTATTACGTAAATGAATCTTGCATATAGGTGTTTATTAGTTCCTTCTAACAGATGACCGTATAATTACTATAACGTCGTAGTACTCAAATTACACCGAGTACCCAAAATGCACCTTATCAATACAAAAATAGCTGCATAAATCTTACAAATTCTCTTTGTGACTTAACCATTTGTATTTTAAAAGTTTTGACATTATAAACGTCTTTCAACATAGGTAAATACATTTAAATATACACAAAACATTCGCAGTATATATATAAAAAAGAAGATGTGGTATGATTGCCAATGAGACAACTATCCACCAATGAATGTGAACAGATGAATCATTAACTGGAAAAAGTAAAATTTACGCAAACATCGCCATGTGACGTTAAAGAAAACCAATTTCTTTTAAAAATGAGCAAATAAAATATATAACGAGCTCCTAATCTTAAAAAATCAAATAGTTAGCATAGACTAATGTCAAATTGTTTTAAATTTTGGGAAAACAAACATTTTAAATACGATTTTAAGGATGTGAATTTAAGTATGTATGCAATTTTTTTACTACACAGAATCATGGATGGATTCGAAGATGTTTCAACACCTTTTTTTCATGATCAATATGGATTCAAAATTTGCTAGGTGTACGTATATAGTAAATACGGATACATCTACAAAAGAAATAGAGAATGAACATTTGTTTAGATTATAAGATCGTGCAAGTGA
Organism: Mytilus trossulus; assembly: GCF_036588685.1. Lineage (NCBI taxonomy): Eukaryota > Metazoa > Mollusca > Bivalvia > Mytilida > Mytilidae > Mytilus > Mytilus trossulus. The sequence continues at coordinate 70,949,677 of NC_086382.1, read as the reverse complement.
CAAGTAGTAGTGCAAAACATCGTTCACAAATATATATTTTGTACACCATGTTAGTCTTTACATTTCAACAACATTTTCAATAATGAAATACGGTGAACAAAATAGAAATTTTAACCACAAAAATTAACCAAAATGGAATACTTTCCTATTTACGGCTAACGTATATATGCATAGGAAGCATATATACATCTTTTTCCTATAACTAACTCTTCCAACTAACTTACATTTAGCACTTCAAAAGCAAGCATTATAAAATTCAAACTGACCAATTTTCATCGCATTCACTATGTATCGTCCATATCTACGTGTGTCACCCGTTTGGTCATAGTCAATTCACCGTGCATTCGCTCATTATTTATCATACCATGTTTTATCATTCAACGTACACTCAACATTTATTTATTCTTAATCGTATACAGTCCGTTTAACGTTCATTCATTTTTAATCGTTTAAAGTGCGTTCGATATTAATTAATTCTTAATCGTGTAAAGTGCGTTCAACGTCATTAAATTGTTAATCGTGTAAAGCGAGTTAAAAGAGGGACGAAAGATACCAGAGTGACATTTAAAGTCATAAATCGAAAATAAACTGTCAGCGTCATGGCTAAAAATGAAAAGACAATCATAAATACAATAGAACACATGACACAACATAGAAAACAAAAGAATAAGCAATACGAACCCCACCATAAACTAGGGGTGATCTTAGGTGCTCCGGAAGGGTAAGCAGATTTTTTTTAACATGTTGCACCCGCCGTGTTACTTATGTGATAATAAATCAAGTAAACAATCTTATTCGGTAGGTCACATTCATGAAAGGGAAAGGGATTGTTGTTACGACGTATGGAAAATATCCGATATCCTATGTGAAACGGTTATTACATAACGGTCAATCAACTCGTGATGGTGTCCGAAAAATTCATGATTTCAACTTCACCATTTGGAACTCTTGGTTTAATAGATTCCTTGTGTGTAGCAGAATGTTCATTCATTTTTAATCGTGTAATAAAGGCAACAGGTACATTCCACTGTTCAAAAGTCATAAATCGATCGAGTGAAAACAAATATTGGTTACAAAGTAAAACCGAGGGAAGCACATCAACTATATGGGACAAACAACAGAAACACTGAATTGCAACAAAACCAAAGGACATTCCAACAAACATAGAAATAGTAGAAACGAACTCCTAGATAAGAACTGCCATAGTCTTGACTTAGTTCAGGACACTTGTTTTTGACATCATTACATGACAGGAAAACAATTTCTATCAATGCAAGAATACTCAAGACTGAAAAATAAATAAATAATAATATATAAGTGCATTTCGACATGTTAAACACAAAATATCAACGAATAAATAAAACTAATTTAGAACATAACAAAATAAGAATGTGTCCCCAGTACACGGATGTCTCATCCGCACTATCATTTACTATGTTCAGTGAACCGTGACCGTGACCGTGATCTCTCATTTCTGTATTATAAAGATCATATAATAGGGAACATGTTAACTAAGTTTCTAGTTGATTGGACTTCATCAACAAACTACCTCGACCAAAAATTTTAACCTGAAGCGGGACGACCGGACGGACGAACGGACAAACTAACGACGAACGGAAGCGCAGACCAGAAAACATACTGCCCATAAATGGGACATAAAACGAACTATATGACAACAACTGCAATTTTCTTAAACAGGAAACTTTTAAGAATATATTGTGGGTTGAATAGGGTTTTGTGGCGAGAACAACCTCGCGCGTTATTGTCATGTTTTACACATATAATACAGCAATACATGACAGGAATATAGTACAACAACGAATGACACTCAGGACAGAGAAATTCATCGATACATACTATGATAGTAATTTCGAAATGTTAGCCACAGAATTTCAACGAATACCTAAATAATCTAGGACAGTACACAAAAACAGCTTAATGTAATTACGAACTGTGCGTCCCACGAATGTATCAACGCCATGAAAAAAAGATATCGCAGGTAAATTTTAAAAAATTGGATACAAATTGAGATAATCTAAGTAAATATGTTTTTTTATGTATTTTATAACAATTGCAAGAACATTAATATAGAATTGTGTAATTAATTGTTGTACCTAACTATGTCGGTTTTCTTCTAAATCAAACTGTAAAACTATATAGTTGTTTAAAACTAAAATCATATAAAAGAACAATCCGATCAAGTATCTTTATTTTTACAAACGTATAGAAAAAAAATAAAGTACAGCTATAAACTATAAGCCATAAAATAGATAAAACATCAATCCTAAATACATGAACGTTTGATAAACACATACCAAAACAAGGCTTATCGAAAAACGAATTCACAGTCAGCAAAACATTCGGGAAAAAATGGTCATGTTCATTTATTAAAAAATCAGACGACGTAAATGGTAAACCACAATCTAAGTCCTTAGTAAGTTTAGATACAGACTAGATTTACGGTGTGTCATTTGTGATCTTTCCTCCTCATTACTTTGTTCCAGCAGTTTTTGTGCAAGAAGGAGCACACTCCTGTATATAAAGTCCTTATAGTGTGACCATGCATAAGCATAACTTATCAAGTGAAACATGTAAACACCAAACGATGAGGCAGAGGATATGTTACTGTTGAGAAATTATACAGTGGGAAAGCCAGTGACATTGAAGAGCTACTTCCGGTAGTCCCGCGGGAAAGGGGACATAATCTAAAAATTTTGAGGTGGCGCTGTAACCAGCGTGTAAACAAAAACGTAGCCTGTGCTTCAGACAATAAATCTATTAAAACAACGTATCATCCATCAGTATTTGAGGTTAATTTTTCATAAGAATAGATTTTGTCACACGACTGCCAAATTCGGTATTCAAATAAGTGCTCCGTTACTGAAATATGATAAACCAAAAGACTACCTCCGTTGATTTCCAAAAAACCGCGGGTAATCCCCACGACTACAAAAAACTGACACAAATGCATCCTAAAGCTTTTCATTGGTCGAGATATAAATAAATGTGACCTAGAAACTATGTACAGGATTCCCCGTCACTCTGAGTCTTGTTTACATAATAAATACTTCAACCGGAGGTCAAAATTCAACATTTTTCAGACGTTTTGGGAGTTATTTCGGTGCAAAATCAAGCAAATTATGTCATATTTTACAGACTTTAAGCACAAAATTGATTGAGACAACGAAGGGTGATGATGTTTTCAGGATTTTAAATATATTTACTCAAAATGTTGAGTGGTGGAAGGCTTGACACCGTCATTTGTTGATGTTTACAAGTTGCTCAAACTCATCGTATCACATTTTCTGTAGTTATTTAATTATGCTGCTGTTGTATAACAGATTTATGGGCAAGATTTATGAAGTACATTGAAACTGGTTTAATCTATGAACGAATTTGTCCATATAAATAACTGCCATTGTCTGGAAGTAGACCTACCCCCCTTTTTTCTACAAAAAAAATCAGTTAGTCAAAAGTTGTTGTCTGAATAAGCATGCAAAAGTGCAAAGTGTAAGCACTCAGGTAGTCTTTGTTTTTAGCTAATTTTTAGGGTAAAGATACAGTCATTCTTTGATTCTGTAAATTATGATAAATCTGAAATGTTTCAACTTGTCAATTTTAAAAAGTGCATGTACCAATCAACACATATTACTTGCCTACTACTGATGCATCAATAATTTTCATATTTTGTTCTTGTTTATATAAAAAATACTAGGCAAGTGGGAAGTTAACACTCACACATGTTTATAAATGTCTGTCCTTATCATGTTTATCAAGCAACCTGATGTACACTGTGACTAACTATTCATGTTTGAGTGTGTCTGGGTCCTGGGGCATATTTAACTCTTGAGAACTTGAGATTAACATTCAATAGGAATGCCCAATGCCTAGTTCATCAAATTCTTAATACATGTTAGAGCTACATGTATATGACCATTTAAAGCATTAACAAAATGCTATCACTTCCAAGGTCTACTTTAAAAATGGTATATGAATGTCTCACTCTGATTTTGGTGATCCTGTTTTGCTGCATTGATATAACTGCTTGACCCACATTTTTATTTTACACCAATCTACAGGAAAACAAATCTTGGACACAGGATCTATAGTTTATTAAGAATCATACCATTCCTATATATGTGTGCTGATTTTTCTGCAATAGAATACCTTTCCACACATTTTACTCCATTCTAAAAGCACACAATTGCAATAATTTGCAAAATCATGTGTTTACATATCTAGGAAAAGGGCACACAGACATCTCATTCATAATACTACACAAGGAGCAGGATCTGCTTACTCTTCCAGAGCACCTGAATCAATTATATGTTGTGGGTTCAAGTTGATCAGTTTTCTTTTGTCTAATTTGTATATTAGTTTAAACTTTTCATCAAAAAGTCTGAAAAAAAGAGATATGTATCTACTGAAAATGATTTATTTAGGTGCAGGGGTTACCAGTTACCACACTTTGAAATCTACATGGAAGCAAAACAGTGAAAGGTCATGTCATGATAGGCCACTTGAGAGACCTCACTACTTCTAGGAGAAGTGAACAATTCTAGAAACTTTCCATTCAAGTCATTCAAACCTTATAAAGAATAAAAGACCATCATTTTAACTTTTTATATCTTTTATTTTTCTTATGTCTCAAATACTACAGTACATACATGTATATGTCTGATACCAGTGACAGATCCAGAACTTTTTCTAGGGGGGGGGGTTGCTGCTGCTGACTAACTTAAGAGGGGCCCGCTCCAGTGATTCCCTATTTAATCAACCAATTTTTTCCTATGAAAGGGGGCCCTATGAATATGCTAGCTTTGCATCAATGAATCTCAGGTTTTTCAATGACATTAAGTAATATTGTATTGCAACAGCATAGTGTCTCATGTACATTTACCCCACGTTATCAATATAAAATGGTGGAGTGTTTCACATTGTATGTATATTTGAAAATATAAAAATGTTTAGTAATAAAAGTTTATTAAATAATGAATAAATACAGTCATAAAAAAAATGTTAAAATGAAAAATATGCTAATTTTTTTTAAAACAATTAAGGAGAACTATTGTTAAAATTAAAAAGTTTTTTAAAGTAAAATCAAGTCAAATAGTCCTCTGTCCCATACATGTAAATCCTCAATATAGAAATCCTGCTCTTCTTATTCCTATTGTTATCTGAAAATATATAATTTATGCAGATGATATTATCAAATGAATATAATTTCAAACTTCTCTAGAGTTGCTATCTGATCGATAAATTACAAATGTATAATATATTTTAATTGTCTACTGACCAAAACATGATCTTCTGAGTTCCCAATTTAAAAAAAAATGTTGAAAGGAAATACTGGAATCTGAAGGATCAATCCTGAAATCCTGAGCTAAAAAATACCCAATCCAGACGTCCCGAAAAAGGTCCTCCAGAAAAGGTAATAATTATACACACCAACAGATGTTTGGAGAAATTTTCTATTGATAAATTCATTTACTTAGTATCTAATATTCATCACCATAATAATAAAATTATCAACCTTTTTAATAGATATAAATAATGTTTAAATAAAGTATAACGTAATATGCAACATTAAATTATCTTACAGGTACTAGTATCTGTTATTTAAAAGATAACTTTTCATTCAATCATTCATATCTTTAATTCTTTATACCAGTAGTTGATAATAAATGTATCAAACGCCAATAAAACCTGGCCACAACACCTAGCCAATACTGAAGGTGGCAATAAAATTCAACAATAAATCACATACTGTGGATTCATTTATTTTCGTGGGTACCAATTTTCGTGGATTAAGAAAAACTTACAGGTTCGTGGATATTTGATTTCGTGGTTTTGTCGAAGTCTTCATTCTAGCAATAAGAAAAAATGTCATTCGTTGAACATTTAATTTCGTAGTTCAACTGATCACACAAAATCCACGAAAATTGGTATCCAACGAATAATAATGAATCCACAGTAAAAAAAAATTTAGCATGGAAGGAGGGACAGAATTTATACCTTCCTATTTGTGAATATTTCATATACCTGAAATCTTTAAAAGATATTTTACATGCCCATATGCACTATTCAGCAAAAATAATAGTACTGTTGTTCACATAGACAAGGGTCTGGATGGGGTGTTCTGCATTTCTTTATGATTAAATCCTTAAAGTTTATTTTTCTCTATTTTTTTTTTTACTTTTTGTCCATAATTTCTCTTTCCTCAATATATAAATTAGCACATCAATAGTTCAAAATGATTATGAGCAGACCTCTGGCTTGCTGCTAGGAATATTTAGATTATTTTTTGTGATCCATAGGAAGTCGTCCCAGAAAAAAAGTAGTCTTGTCAGACTTCATAATTATTTGGACTAGCAAGTCATTTGCTCTATTTTTTCCTTATTTCATGGTAATTTTATTCTATTCTTGTTCCTTTAATAATAATTCTCTAATTCTTTATATGTTTTAATAGTCATAGTTCCCAGTGGCAGATCCAGGGATAGGGTCCCAGGGATTTGAATCTCCCTTTTTTGGGGACGATCAATGCATTTGAATGGGGACATATAGTTGGAACCCCCCTTTATCCTGGGGATAGCTATTTTTTTCCTTTATTTTTATTTTGTTTGTTTTTTGTGTTTTTTGTCACACTTTTTGGGTTCAAAAATAAAAAATGTTAACCTTTTTACTATTCGAGACAACCAAACAAATCAGCACAAATGCTTTACACAACTGTAAAAATTTAATTAAAATTTAAATGCTATCATTGACATGCCAAAATTGAACTTTTATTCAAATTGAAGTCTCACCGCTGGAAAAGGGGCGTTTATTTACATGTGGTCTACGGAAATTTACTGGATTTCAGAATCGAAAAGAGGCAAACATGTAGCCATAACCCGATCAGATCAATAAATTATGTTATGGATAGTATTCATATCTTTCTACTAACCATTAAAAGTAATAATACTAGGATTTCGTGAGCTCAGAAACCTTAATCTGTTGAAAAATGGCGTCGATTTATGTGCTTCCTTTTCGCAGCCTCAGTTACAATCTGACACGGAGTGATGGGTATTCATGCAAATATTTTGGGACTCCTATCATCATAGATACTATTTTTGGTCATGTTATATTTAAATAGCCAATAGGATGCAAATGTGTCAGTTATTTTCAGAAGGGGAAAACACCCGCCATATTTTTATCTTCCAAATTAACAACGTCACTTGCCATTTTCAGATGTTCGTTTCTTGTAAAATAAAATCTTCAAAGAAGAAAAAATAGCATGGTCACCTGTAAAACTTACCTATATAACTAATTGATGATGAAATGACACAAGTTAATTGTCTTTAATGATAAATTTCTCGAAAAATCACACGTACACGATGTAAACAAATTGCCGCGATGGCGCGATACTGTCGCCCTCTATGAAAAATCGCGATTGTCGCCCTTGATTTTCTGGCCGTTACGTCATATGGAAGGAGGAGCAGAATCGTTCCGTGGCTTTCCCACTGATAAATTGATAATTGAGAAGTTGAAATCGTCTTGTTTGTCATAGATTCTAGTGTGAATCGTCCATTTGTATCAATATTGTGACAGTGATCAAGATAAGTAGAGGTCCGTCTTGCATCAGCGGTATCTATAATTTTAAGTCCATTGGAATATATGAGATGTAAGAACTGACTGAAATATAAGTAATTCAGCGATAGGACATCATCGATATACAGTGGATTCCTTTATTTTCGTGGATACCAATTTTCATGGATTGAGGAAAAATTATATGTTCGTGGATATTCAATTTCGTGGTTCGTCTGTTCCCACGAGATCCACGAAAATTGGTATCCAACGAATAATAATGAATTAACCATAATTTACCGAATTTCGCAACGTGCTTTTTTCTTTTTGTCTTTAAGAGTGTAATGCATGAATTATGTTTCATACAAGTACAAAAACAAATTGGGGTGCACAATAAGTATTCATTGGAAAACCGATTGTCTGTTGAAACATTGATCCCCAAACTCACAAAATATTTTGTCGATCAAATATAATTTATATTATCGCTATTTGTGTGCATTTTTCCTTTGGGTTTTTTTTTTTGTGATCATACTTCTCGAAAAATTATCGCTAGAAACTAAGGAGGCACGTGGCGTTGCTAATGAAATTGACATGAAATTGACAACGTCGTCTTAGGTAAAATAGCGATAGATTATCAGATTAGCATGGTCATCTCAACTCGATTGCTTTTCTCGCTTCCGCCGTACCGGCGCATGCGAGAATATCAATCTCGTTAAGATAATCAACGATAATCTAGAAGTATATTAACTGGTAGATTCCGTGTGGTTCTTCACAAATGTGTGAATTTGTATATTTGTATTTACGATTCCAATTATTATAGAGAAAGTACTGTTAAGTGAGATTGTGAAGTCAATCTTTTAAGCTCAACGTTCATTCATTTTTATTAGTGTATTCTTAAGTGCGCTTATTGGGTATTCATGCTGATTTGTGTAAAGTGTGATCAACGTGTGTTCAAATCATGTTTTCATTTTCGCTTATTTAGCCCGAATGGCAAAGTGAGTTTTTACTCATCTCATTGTGTCCGTTACCGTCATAGCCGTTGTCTTCGTTATAATTTTACATTTTAAACTTCTTCTCGAGAACCACTAACAAGAATGATATAAAACGGGGCACTGACCTAGTGTTGTAATTTTGTAGTCGATCAATCATCCCAGTCATCCTATGGACAACTCAGACTATGTCATGCATGTTCTGAGAAAATATCAAAGCAATTATACGTGTATTCGTTCCTGATTTATTCCATGTTCCTACGAGTAATCCATCAATGATATACAATACACATAGTTGTCAAATCCATTAAGAATCCATGAAGAACAATTGTAGTATAGAAACCTTTTTGTAAGTAGGGATTACTAAGGCTTGTTTTTACCAAATTTGGAACATCGGTCGAATTCGATCTATAATTTTGGTTGAAGCCTGTAAAACAGTAGTGTGTTCCCTAGTTGCATCATGGCTCGACTAGGCAACGTATTGTTAGTACCGTACAACAAGGAGTTGCGATAGTCCAGTTCAGACGAAAATTTAAAAAAAAACAGCAGCACTTTTGCTTTTCCGAAAACGGATATTCAACTCAACTTCAACCAAAAGTAAAGATCGAATTCGACTGATGTTCCAAATTAATACTTATTTGTATATATCAATCACATCAATCACATCGATTCCTACGTACGTCATGAGTACATAGCTTTTACAAATGTATTTTTTTATTTTCGTTTATTAGTATTTCAAATTATCTTTAAATATTTATGAATAAAACAGTCATACATGTATATATAATTTTTATTTAAAACTATTATCAATATGTGTCATATATCCATTTCAATTCGTTTATTAAAATTTTGGTACTTTACAAATTGTATTTATAACTATAGTACAATACAACCCATTAACCGAAATACTATTTAAGTAAGTGTTCGTTAAAACGTTAAAAAATAATATAATTATATAGATTTTTCTTAGAACTCAGAAGCGTTATACAGGCGCAGGTATGACCGATACATCTTGGTTTGTATAGGGTTGTTATTTTATTGATGTGTTACCCATAGATTTCGCTACTCAAAGGTAAATTTAATATTGTGATATCAAAGGTTTCAAAAGTGCATGTTTATTGTAGGATAAGAGTTTAATTTAGGTTCATTTGATTTTGAAAGATCTACATTGTTAATAGATAGATATCATACACTATCCAAATGTCTGATAGTTCATGTTGTTTTGTTTAAGTCCATATGAAGATCAAGTTTTATCGCCTGATGCAAGTATAAATGAATAAACTTGTATGTTGAGAGGTAAAAATAAAATATAATAAGATATAATACTAATCATTTTTATTATTGAGTTAACCCTTAACTGATATCTACAAAAAACAATGTTCATTATAGAAAAGAAGCATAATAATACATTATCAAAAACAATGACATTACCAGATGCACAAATTGATAATCTATGTCTTTCCATAAATACAAGAGATCAAAATATCCGGGAATCCTAAATTGAACATTTCACTGCCTCAACTACAAAGTTAATTTGGTAAAACAAAATCAATGGAAGATGCCGGTTTTGAATAAGATGTTACCTCCCCACTTCAGGATGATACTTAATTTTGTAATTTGTTGCTAAAATTTAAATATGAATATTTAGTTCCATTGTTTGACACTAGATAACACAACCAATGTGTCGTGTTTATTCACAACGCATGTTACAAATATGAAAATATAAAATTCATGACACATGTTCAGTTTCCAGAGTGGCGTCCATTGGGCCATTCAATGTTATTCTGGATAACGAAGACGAGACTAGATTCATTTCGGTGTTTGTTTTCTTCAGTGGTTTAACTCTCCATATAGGGAAGCACTTGTTAAAACATCTACTCATGTCAGCCTTTATACGCTTACGGAATTCTGTTAGCCTCCCAGCATAGATAAACACATTAACGGAGGAGTTGAGATACAACAGAATTCGAACGGTTGCCCTATAAAAAAAATGTCAAATAATCTACATACAAATGTAAATGTACTTTGAAATAAATCATTAAACCAGACACTAGTAGCACGATTTCAATCTAAAATGGTTATTTTGGTCCAATCAAGTCTTAATCGACTTGATTTACCGCTAGAGGAAAAATGATATATTAGCTATGTTTTCTAATGAAAATCCAAAAGAATTAAAATTATTTAATCATTTTAAATGAATGTTGGTTATTACGATAGAGGTAAAAGATGATAACAGCATCAGAAAAGAAAGTCTATGAAGTTCAACTATGATGTCACAATAACGCCATAAATTACTAGTACTGGTATTCGAAATCGCAGTATTTGACTCAAGAAGTCATTTTAAAAATAGTACAGTTCTTGATAAAATAAATGATGAACAAAAGCTGTATCCTGATCTATATTTGTAATAGCATACTTCCACTTTACTTTAACTCTGATAGATATTTGTCTCATTTTCAATTATGCCGAATCCCATTTCATTTACTTTGGTTGATAGTTGTCTCATTGGCAATTATGACGAATCCCATTTTCATATATATTTACCTGATATATCTGTTGGTGGTACAAGGTTGGTTTCTACAAGTAATCGTGTAGAAAAAGAATATAATCATTGGCGTCCACGACAATGTAAAGCATCCGAGTAGGAGTGATACCATCACTGTTGATTTCAGCTCATTTTTTATAATTCCGTTCTTCGACCCTACATTACCGAGGATACATGCTTGTTGTATAGCTATAACTTTAGCCTGCATAATAAAATACACATTCAGAATTATAATAATTATGACAATAATCAAGAAGAATCAATCAAGAAAAAGTTGTTTATGAAGATTTTTATTTAAATTGAAACAATGCAATACCGATATAAATAAAGGTGCAGATCTATTTCTATTTTATTTTTAAACAGTAAACCTGTTCATTCAGCAAATGTTATATAAACAATTGATTTCTAATTTTAACCATCACCTGTATGAAGACGAACGTTAATAGATCCCTGATCATTGACATCTGATAAAAAACACTAAATACCAAATGTTATACTGTTGTGCATGTAACTACAAAAGGGAGTCCAAAGAATGTACACTGTGTACTTTTGTCCTGTCAGACAGAATTAACTAATTTGACAGTGAGATTTAAAAAGGATTACAACAGATCTTGCAATACAGTCACATCACATGATTTATTGTCACCAAAAATTTCTAAATATAGGATAAAGCTTATTTTGATATCTCCCCTGCTTAGTTACCAAACATCTTTCATAAGTAAACATTAAATATCTTTAAAAGCATCTCTTTATTTATCAGTCAATAAGTCAGTCAAAGGACCAAATTTAGCAACATTTTCATTATCTACATTTAAATACTGTATAACAGCAAGAAAGATGTAATGCAAATGTATAAATACACAAAAGAGATGTGGTACCTTATTACACGAATAAAGATCTGTTGATAACTTAGTATTTACCTGTTGTCGTGCAATTCTAGCAATCTTGACATACAAAGCTAACATCACAGTTAATGGTATAAATAGCTGTATAACCAACAGAATTATCACGTGTGTTACAGGGAATATCATCTCGTAACGGCATAACTTCACTGGCCGATCTTTAATGAATAATGAAGAAAAATACGTAAGATAATGAAGACTTAAAAACTGAAAACCTGAAATACCAGTTCAATAAAAAAAATTAAGATACTAAAATCGCCAAAATAAATGATTGGGATATTTGTAAAACTATGGTTTCTAAAGAATGCATACAATGTTTCGCCTTTTAACGGATGTACTTCATGTAACTAGTTCATGGTTATTTTGTGTTCACCTTTGTCTTTATGTATTGGTCTTTCCTGGTATGGTTAAATTTAACACGTGTGTACATCTTTAGTTTTATCAATAACTTACCGATCGCTTGTATCAAAGAATATGCATTACTTGATTTCGTTTATTTAGAAATTAGCACAAGACGTCTACACACAAAACATAAAATTAATTTGTACCAGAAAATTTAAAACGGAAGGTCCCTAATCAAATAGCAAAATCAAAAGTTGAAACATATCAAACGAATGGTTAACTGTCATATTCCTAACTTAAGACAAACATTTATCGGTAAAAAATGGTTGATTGAACCTGGTTTTAAAGTTAGTTAAACCTCTCACTTGTATGACATTCTCATCAAATTACACGTTTACGAACAGTACTCATGTTATAAACTCAATAGTATCAACACCGTTGACAAACAGTGCTTATTTTATTATAAACTCAGTTATATCCTCACCGTTGACAAAACATTTTTATATTACTATATTCGCTAAAAATAAGTATAAAAAAAATTATCGAGGGTAAATTAAAAATTATTAAGGGTAAATTTAACAAAGAGAAGTCCATCATAAAAATTGAACATAATTAAAAGAGTGAAACCCGAATCTCATGTTTACCTGGCTCATACATTGTGTACATTATAAGAGATGATCCTTGTGATAAGATCCATATTACTGCTATAGCTATTGTTGTAGTCTTTGTTGTAACCCATATATGGTAACGTAATGGATACACGATAGCTATATACCTGGTAACGGTTATTGCTACCAGATGATAGGATGAACCAATCTCAAGGGCTAAAACCTCGCATACTATCACTCGACATACTGACCAGTTGCCTGCAATGCACAAAAATATAACCTAAAAATATATGTGTAATAATATCAACAGACATACAAAACTCTGAAAAACATTCAAAAGGAGAACATTCAAAATACCTGGCAAAACCAAACGCTCGACCATATACAGATATATATGAATCAATGGAACGACTGGAAAACAACTGTCATAAAGTCATGTGTGTATTGTATTGTAGTGATCAGAAAATAATGAAACATGGTAAAGTTGAAACAAAAGGGGGTACTAAAGCATGAGTTATTCGCAGTGAAGCTAAAACAGTTGTGTTCTGAAGCCATCTTTAACTAATAGCATGAAAGTCTACGTTGTCGTTAAGGACATCAATTAATCATTCGGGTTAGGCAAAACATCAACTTTTTATGCCACTGTCATACAGGTGAAAGGTTTCGGAAGCTACAAAACCAGGTTTACCCCACAATTTTTTCAATCAGAAAATGTCTGTTCCGTTCAGACTTTTTCTCAGAGTTCAGTATTTTTGTCATCATACATCTTGTTACGATAGAACTCTTTTGTTAAGGTAAAGAGTCTGTTAAAATAGTTTGTCTTTAGTGCCGTGTGGAGGCAGTAGAGTGCCTCCCCGTGCTTCAGGTTTATGCTCTTATAATATACTAGATTATGGAGTGTGTGTCCGAGCGAGAACTGCTCTAGTTCATTACTTTAAGAATATTTATCAAAAAGTAGTATTTTAATATTCAGCCTTATTCTACTATTTAGTCAGCCATCAGTCCTACCCTGATATACCCTATCCTTTTCGGGTAATTATTACTGATAGCGTTTTACATTTTTAGCCGAACAAATTTATCCATTTTACAGAACATAAATTATTGTATGCTGGTTCATATTCTGGACGCCAATCTTTGCTCCTTTATTATATAATTCACTAACAAAACAATTATGAAGCTTAGAAATGGAAAATTACTAAATACTACACTTGTTCAAAGGGTATCTACACGTCTCAATCTTCAAAATCGGTTATCTAAAAATACTATCATCGCTAACATTTTTAACAATAAAAATCGTGGTTACCCTTTTATCGATAAGTGTCATGCCAAAAAAATGACTTACATGTCCCCGTCTTTCTACCAACAATACGGTAAGGTCCACGTTTAAAAGTCGCACATTTTCTTTAAATTTTGAAACTGATATAACTTGAAAAACAAACAGTATTATTTATTTACTCACATGATACAAACCGGGGTGTGGTATTCAGTACATAGGAGAAACTGGACGACATTTATCTAAACGCACTCAAAAACATCTGTATCGTTTTAAAAAACCCAATACATTCAAACGTATCATTTACCAACACCTTAAGAAGCACAACCATCCTTTTAAATATTTAGCAGTTCAACCTTTGGAAGTAGTAAATAAGCAGCCTTGTGAATCGCATTCAAAGTTTGTACGATCACGGAAAATAATTGAATTAAATTGGATTAAAAAATTACAGACAGTTTACCCTCTCGGTCTAAATGATAATATCATGGGAATTGGTAATATATCTAGAACCAATTCCGTTAACATTTTGGATCTAGTTTCTAAAACTGTTCGTAAAAAACGTTCACACGGTTGTAGAACAAATCGCAATCAAAGAAAATTTCGGGCCAATCATACCAATATTTCGGACCTAATTTCTATTTCAAAAAACAACGGCACACATTATCTGTTAACAAAACTCTGTTCGTTACCGGTTAATAAGTTAAATAAAATTTTGGAGGATTGTAACACAATTTCATATAGCAGTCCTAAGTATGAAATTGTTCAAATTATTATGACATACTGTTATTCTAAATAATTTCCCAAAATTGATCGCCCTGAAGATCATCAAAAACATTTTATTATGAATTGAATATGTCAATAAAGGCTTTGATTTTGTAAATATTGCCGGTATATTTAACGACCATTCTGTTAAAAAACAAAATCCTTGATATTTTGACAATACTGAGCTACCTCTTATTTGTTATATTTACAAGAAATCTACCAGGAAATTTGTGTTTAACTATAGTCAATTGTGTAAAGATGTTAATATCAGTCAAAATACACCTACTTCATGTAATTGCAGTAATTCCGAATATACTTATGAACTCATTTCTCATGTTATAACAGGAGATCTTAACATCGTTCAAGACCGAGAGTTAAAATTATTACTAGGTAAAGGACCTAAATATCGTCTCCCGTCAATTATTAATTGGTATGAGTGTCGTAATATCATCCACGACTCACTCCATACTTACTGTATGAAATGGATAAAATGGGAAAAAGCTGACAAAAAATCTTTGGACTCTTTTTTTAATTCAGTAATGAAGATAGTTGATATACGTATTCAAAATTTTAAAGAACATTTTACTATTAACAATAACCACAATAAACCTATTTCTCGTATCAAACATAAACTAAAAGAACTAGCCAAGGAATTTGTTTTCGTCCCGGCCGATAAAGCTACTAATGATATTATTATTGTTTTACGTAAATTTTACGTTGAGGTTCTGAAAAATGAAATCACCAATTCACCAACATTCCAACTGACTCCATTTTCAGAAAACGACATCTTTAACAAACATAAACTTTTAGCCACCGCTTTACAAGCAGAGCCAATTAGGTCATTTTTTAGTAGCAATAAACAAAAAAACTATGTTAATTGGACATGCTTTGATACTATATATGCCCTTGAATTTTTACTAGATAACATTTTTGTTCGCTTTGGGGATTCCGTATATCGTCAGATTATCGGAATTCCAATGGGGACTAACTGTGCACCACTTATTGTGGACCTGTTTTTGTATTGTTATGAGTTACAATTTATGACAAAAATAAGCAAAGACCCAACAGAACAACATCTGATAAACAAATTTAATAATACTTTTAGATATTTGGATGATATTTTGGCTCTCAATAATGACGACTTAAGTATGTATATTAACGAAATTTATCCTGTTGAACTTACTTTGAATAAAGCTAATACTAACAATGACCACTGCCCTTTTCTCGATCTTGATATCTATATCACTAACGGAAAGCTGAATACTAAAATTTATGATAAAAGGGATGATTTTTCATTTCCTATCGTTAATTATCCGTTTTTAGATGTTGAAGTTCCCTTGTCACCATCTTATGGTGTTTATACACCTCAACTTGAACGATTCGCTCGTGTATGTAACAATGTTTTAGATTTTAACGAGAGAAATTTATGTATTACTGAAAAATTATTACACCAGGGTTTTCGATATCACAAACTAGTCAAAACATTTAATAAATTTTATCATCGGTATAAAGACGTCATTCGTAAATATAGCTCAACATGCAGACTTCTAATACGTTCAGGTATTTCACGTCCATTTTTTTATGGAAATATTCTTTATAAAGCACAAAGGTGTCAGTATTCACCTCAGAAACTTACAAAACCTCTGAAAAGACTTATTAAGAAGGGATATAATTACGATACTGTTGTCAATTCATTTAAGATTGCATATTTTTGCATTAATATTGAGTCACTGATAAGGTCTTTGCATCGGAACTAAACACATTTATTCTAAAAACAGTTGTTGGCATGACACGGGTTATGTTCTTCTCATATATGTTATGATGGTATGATACTAAACTCCTAACGGGAAGGATTGTGCCTGATTTTCATATGATGAAATCATAATATTTCAGTCAGTTTAATTGAAGTCTGGAGCTGGCATGTCAGTTAACTGCTAGTAGTCTGTTGTTATTTATGTATTATTGTCATTTTTTTTTTTTCTTTGGTTACATCTTCTGACATCAGACTCGGACTTCTCTTGAACTAAATTGTAATGTGCGTATTGTTATGGGTTTACTTTTCTACATTGGTTAGAGGTAATGGGGGAGGGTTGAGATCTCACAAACATGTTTAACCCCGCCGCATTTTTGCGCCTGTCCCAAGTCAGGAGCCTCTGGCTTTTGTTAGTCTTGTATTATTTTAATTTTAGTTTCTTGTGTACAATTTGGAAATTAGTATGGCGTTCATTATCACTGGACTAGTATATTTTTGTTTAGGGGCCAGCTGCAGGACGCCTCCGGGTGCGGGAATTTCTCGCTACATTGAAGACCTGTTGGTGACCTTCTGCTGTTGTTTTTTATTTGGTCGGGTTGTTGTCTCTTTGACACATTCCCCATCTCCATTCTCAATTTTATGTTCATATTATGGACGGTCAACACATGCACGTATTGTATTAGTGCATTCAAATAACGTTAGATAAATAATAACAGTCAATTGTTTTGATGTAAAAATATTTTATTTTTATTATGATTGTCAATGATATAAACATATGCTGGTTGTCGTGTTGTCATTTCAAATTTCATAAGATCATATATACGATTTTTTTATATGATAGAATATAGGAAACAAAGATTCTGCTATCCTAAATGAGATTTTACAATACCTTACCGGAAACATAGGAAATTCAAAACGAGCTTAGATCATGCAATATCCCCATAAATGTGGGTGCCCTTATTTTCAATGGTTAAAATCAGTCTATCATGTTAATTCAGTGGAGGAATTAGTACATCATATCACGGAATGTTCAAAAGATATGTGCAGTTTTTAACGCAAATACAATATGTTCATATTTTGTAATGAAGGGAAATAAATTCAGGTATTTTTCAAATTTGTATCCTGTTATGATGATAATAACAAAAATGCTTGTAAAAGACTTTTATATTGTTTTATGGCATTGGAGAAACAAATAATACATTTCACAATAAATGCGTTGCCATAACTACTAAGAACATTTGCAGATATTTTTCTGATAATCTTAAGCACTATTAAAATTTCCTAATGGCTTTACTAGGATTGCTTCTTAAACAATTGAACCAATTGTTAACAACTGTTATATCAATAGGTGTTATCACAGTGATGATATGGACTTGTAAAGATGATTTAATCACATGGGAGAGGAACAGACGCCTATATGTTGATACTGTCTTTGGGATTGTCTGATATTGTTTGAAGACAACGGATATTCAATATTGATTTACGATCGTTTATTTTAATAACTAATGAGATATAGTCATGAAAATAATCTTTTATACTACATGATGAATTAGAATTAGAAAAGCATTATGAATGATAATACTACATATTTAGCTGAAGGTCAAAGGGACACCAAGCTACGTCTTTGTTAAGAACTAATATTCTATGTTAGGTCCTTTGGTCATATGGTCCTTCAACTGTTTCTATTCTTATATTAGAATGTACCTGATACATGCATAACCAGAAAAGCATCTAATTTATAACGTGTTGTTGTTATTTCTTAATAAATAATGTAAAAGAAAATAGTGTGTGTATATTCATCAGTTCAAATGATTGCACACATGGAAGAAATGTATAGGATCAGTGTTTTAACGCCATCAAGATCTAGAAAAAGTATCACCTTAGTTTTGAGGAAAATGATTTGCTACATGTCGGTCAGATAACATCTGCGAATTAAAAAACACAGAGTTAAATCATTAGATGACTCATGTAAAACAATAAATATCGCTTTTCAGGCATTCCTCATTCCACTTACCTCAACGCCACCTTGACATCTATTCTCCACCTCACATTTTGTTTTAATATATATAATGTTTGTTTGGTTTTCGTTATATGAGAAACTCATAAACTCTCAACAATAAAAAGATAACCCCAAACAAGATTTTTAATCTACAAGAAAGTACAACTAAAATACAAGACAAGACTATCAAAACTAAACAAGAAGTCTATCTCAATTGCAAACGAAATGATTGGATGTTATGAATCAATCATAGTATCAGCGTTTAGCGATTATACAAACGTTACTGATTCAACTTGACAAATATGTCAAAAAATATTGGAAGTTTCTTTTTTGAATTGACTAAAAAAGCCAATTTTTTCTGGAAAATCAACAATGCATGTTGTTTTAATAGCTTTTACTGCATTTAATAAGGTTTTTCAAAGCTGATATTTCAAGTTGAATCCGTTAATCTGCATTTCTACAAAGGGGAGACTTTTTATGTAATGGGCGTTATTAAAGTGAACAAAGATGTGGTATAACCTGCATCAAAGTAAAACTCGAGACCAGTCCATAAATCACTCCAAAATGTATTGAAAGCGCAAACATATTTCCTTTTATTAACATGAACTGATATGCCCATAGTATAGCTCTAAAAGTGACAGATGTATGACAGGAAGTGTTACATCTTTTTAACACCCTTTTCGGTATTATCAGCTAATATTGGAGTGAAAGGTAAATATTTGTTTAAAACATCACTCTATTTAAAAGGAATTAGTGAATATCCTTAGTGATTAATTAAACCTACCAGTTAATATTTCTGTACAATGCAAATATCTCTGTTCGTCGGGAAGATAACGAGGACGCAGCAGGACAGGATGTGAGTGTTACTGCACTCGATTCAATGCCCCTAGGACGTTTCAAAAGTAGACATGATACAATGGGACACCAACATTCATTACTTGACAAAAGAAAGAATATATCATGAACAATTGACGAACATATAAACAATAGTCCATTTGAAAAATACTTCATAGAAAAGAGAAGAATAAGAGAAGTATACCCAAACTTAAACACCGCATTTTTGCGCCTGTCCCAAGTCAGGAGCCTCTAGTCTTGTATTATTTTAAATTTAGTTTCTTGTGTACAATTTGGAAATTAGTATGGCGTTCATTATCACTGAACTAGTATATATTTGTTTAGGGGCCAGCTGAAGGACGCCTCCGGGTGCGGGAATTTCTCGCTACATTGAAGACCTGTTGGTGACCTTCGGCTGTTGTTTTTTATTTGGTCGGGTTGTTGTCTCTTTGACACATTCCCCATTTCCATTCTCAATTTTATTAGATACCTCATGTTCTTGTTCAACTTTTGTAGCTGTAGTAACGTAAATGCATTTAAAAAACTGGCTTTTTAAAGGTGCAAGGTTTTAGACGAATTTTGTATAACTGTGTGTTTGTGTTCAGATTTAAAGTTTTGCAGACGCGTATTATTAACAAAAATATATTGATTGAGGAAACTGTTAATGAAACATAGTATATGTGTTTTCCGGACATTTAATCTCCATTTAACCTAGATAAATACACGTATTTACAGATGCACAATGTACACGAACTTTGACCTTATTTACACAATAGTATAATAATATTTCAAAATGTAAAATACAGAAACTAAGAACTAGACGTATCGATACGACCTCAGTTCTAAATAACCCCGCCAACAGCCTAATTGTAAAATGTAAACTTACTCTTTATTCATTTAAAAAGGGATGGATTCCATGGACATACACTGGCATCACTGCCTAAGACCGATATGTCAGACATCATTATACACGAAATTTAAAAAATACTAACACTACAACACAATTACAAATTCCACAAAAATCTAAATCTGCGAATTGCCAAACAACCGGAATAAAACTTATTAATTCCTTTTATGTAAGCCATATTTTATATAGTAAAAAGAACAATAATATGCTAAATATCAACACCCTAAACGTAAAAGTCAACTCTTAAATATTGGACGGGTGGAGAACGAACATGGGTGGCATTTATATACCCCGCCGTTTACTCGTGGTGGCATAAAAAATCGAAAAAATACACATATTATAAACTTCATGCCTCCAAAGTGCCATCTTCATTTACCATCATGAAGATGCTCAATGCCGACAATTTCATAAAAAAAAATATATTATGAAACACATACGCATATATATTCCAAAACACTGATACTGGTTAAATGGTACTTTTTTTTATGCCTTTTTAAAAGTTATCAAAGAAATTAAAAAATATTTTTTAGGCATAAAATATCTTAGCTGTATTATCGGGTTTCCACATGAGTTTTATCATTTAAAATTTTCAATTTTCAAAAGTTTTCAATATTAGTTCATATCTAAGGATCATAATTCGAATCATTACTTACCTAATTTTTCACTAATTTCTCTGACTTTCTCTAGATGAGATATATTGTAAATGGGGTATACTATTCCAATGAGAAAATCTGACACAGCTAAACTTGCAATATAGTAATTACATGGCTGCCTAAGTTGGTGATGTTTTAACACTGTTAGTACCACTATCAAATTTCCTGGAATGTTAATGCAAGTTAACAAACCAAATATCCCATAATAATATATAAAAAATACTATGTCTCCTTGTGATAATGTAACGTGATAGCTCGTGGAAATGTTGTCGGAAGACGACCAGCTATTGTTTCCTATACTTGTCAAATTCATGTTTCACTTCTTTTCTTTTGAAACTCTTTTAACCATCTTATTTTCGTGTTGAAATGTCGTTTGGTGAGTAACTATCTTTAAGTTTTCAATCCATTATTAAATGATTCGAAAAGTGAATAAAATCCAATAAAATTCAATGATAAAAATATCCGACACAACGCAAAAATGACCTTAATAATGAAATTTTATATTGTTTTACAAATATAGCATAAAACGGATATAGGAATGAAAAAATAAACCAATTTCCGGTTTATGAGTGACGACTTTTGTACTACGATGTAACAATGTCAGTACGACAGTACGATAAAGCGAACATGAGTCTTTAACAGATTGGCGGACTTATTTCTCTATAAAGTCATTCTCACCTTTGAAGAGATCTGACGATATCGATTACTTCTAGATGTTATATTGCTCTCTCTCTCTACTGTTGAACAATTACGAGGGATTATAAAATGATGTTCGAGAGACAATGTCCTAGTAAAGCTTTTATTACTGTTAACTGAATCTTAAAAATGAAATTATCTTTAAGTCTGAATAACACTTATTTTATTAAATAAATGTAATTCATAGATACATGAACTAGACAAACAAAAATAGGGTGAGTATTAAAACTAATATATTTTGATAAAAAAGCAGAAAGCTAATTAGGATATCAAAGAATAGTCTAAAGACTACTAACATGTAAAACAAAACATAGAAAATAAAACAACACCATTCCTGGCCTCATTCAATAATGTTACAAACGAGGACAGTTAGATGATTCAAACAAACACACATATAAAGTTGACCGCTGATTAATCAATAAAAAAATGGTTTGAAAAAAACAACATCAAAATAAAAGACATTTTTTAAGAACCACACCAATTGTCTCTGTTGATTTTTCACGAAATAAGTTACAATTTGTTTAGGTTCAACTACATCTTCTCCTTCTTCCCGGTTACGATTCGAGCTCTGTGCTAAAGTGTAATTGACTCGAGTGCATCTAAACAGCTACTCCTCTGACAAAAGTAAAAGTCCAGGGAAAAGTGGATGATTTTAATGAATGGCTATTATTTATTTTGATTTTACAAGTTTGATCGTTTATATCAATATACAATGTTATTTCCATTGTATTATGCAATGAAGGTCTACATATAATAGTAATGCTGCAGCTGATTTAATAAGTTTATGTAAATAAATCGAAAAAAACCCTTCGGTTTCTTTATAGTACAATCTGAATAAAATTTGGATCTATTATAATTTTCATTCGTATAGTTCTGGACAAAATATTCAATTTCATGATGTTTGATGTATAGGGAAAAATTGAAGTATTACATTTTCCTAGCATTAGGTTGGCCTTTTGTGTACCCAAGACAGGGCGTAGGAAGTCAACTTAAGAACGCTGTGATTGGATGTATTAAAGGGTACAAGTTATTTTTTTATTTATCTATTAATAATTGCAGTGTGTATATTTACAATATAAATTTTAGAACCTATTGAAATATTTTCTAGAGAATTATTCGAAAATGTTGCATAATTAGTAAAGATTGAATCAAGTGTATTTGATTACTATGCAATTATTCTAAAAATAGTAAAATCACGTGAAGGCCGCGTGGAGTCTGCATCCACAAAGCGTGATAGATATTGTTCGGAACCAAATTGCGTTCTGAAATTCTCTTGACTTTTTATTACTTTAACGTATTCCCAATCATTTATTTATTTAGTATATTGATATATAATTGAACCATAAAACTAATTTTTGACTCTTCACATTGAATAATCTGCGAAGCGGATTATGTAAAATGTGAAAAGTCAAAAATTAGTTTTATGGTTCAATAGAATCAAAATAAATTATTGCCATTCATTATAAATAAATTTCTATAAAAAATAAGGCTCAAAGAACTTTTTATATTATTTATATTAACAATAACAACCGTACACACATGTTGGCGTATGAATACACAACGTCAGAGTGGGCGTGTCGCTATCAAAATTGACAACATTGGAAATAAAACTAATAATTTTAACCAATCAGAAGACAGTAAAAACACAAAATTTATTTATTTTACAATAAAATAAAAAAAAATAAAAGTAATAATATCTTTATTTCATAATTGCTGTAACAATTTACTAAGTTTACAGCTTGTAACTTAGTATCCCTCATGTTAGTTTACCTAATAGTTTAGGGAAAAACTATTTGGTAAGATATTACTTATTCATAATATTAGTAGCTATAGTATATTTGATTTCACAATTATATAAAATAAATATTATTTTTTCCGTTATCGATTTTATCAAATGACCCATGTTCCATTGAAAGAAATTGGGCTTAGTTTTGGTTCGGCAATAAAATATTAATCTTCACTCCATCTATGTACACTGAGTGTCCTGCTGTCTCTCTCAGTTTAGACTGGTCTATGATGAGGTATTCTCTCTGGCCCTTAAGTCCTCTAGGGGTCAGGTCTCCACTACAGATTCGGGGAGTAAATTAAATTCTCTAGTTGTTTTTTGGAAGAATGAGTGGTAGTTGAATTTCCTCTTAACTCTAGTTTGTCTAAACTTGTGGTTGCGTGTGATGCGAATATTTGGCTGGATCAATGGCAATCAACTGGTGTTGCTTCTTGTAACATACATGTTGCACAAGAGTCTGTTTCCATCGTCTGAGCTGCAGTTGTTCCCATTAAAGTTCGTCCAGTTCGTAAAGTTCGCCCTAGTAGTTTAGTAACACATCCAGCAAATCTGTATCTTCTTTTCCTGATGCGACAGATGAGTAAACAGCCAGCTGCAAACAAACTGGCATGTGGTACCTTATCAAAGGCCTAGGTGAATTCTAACAGAATAATTTATGTCTGGTCGCCGTCCTCCATGTTCTTTGCTATTTAGAGTTAATAAGTACCCTAAGCTTCATTACTGATATTTAGACTTATCATGAGCAACACGACAGGTCACATTATGGAGCAGAATATGTTTATCCTTCCTGAGCACTCGAGGTATTAGCGTTGCTCACTCTGTGTGGTGATTTGTCTTTCAGTAGTATTTCGTTTTGTCGCAAGGGTGATGCCGGTTTTTCTTTTGACTTAAGAATTTCATCAGATCTTTTTCTTTTTCACAGCTGTAACAAGCTCTTCTGATTAAGCCCAGAATTGTCTCAATTCCAAAGGGGAAACGCCGAAATAGAGTTGAAAATGTTTTAAAAAAAACAAACAATAACTGCATGTCAAATCTGAAGTTTTCGTTATTGCAGTAAGTATTTGAATTCGTGTGACCATTGAATCCTAGTTAACCTGAATCAGTGAGTAAACCGCGAGTTTGTCACTTTCTAATTACATAACACTCTTCAATGTATTCTAAGTAAATCTAATAGTAATAGTGATCGTTGTTACGCAGCTTAATATCCCGAGTTTATCTTGCTTATTTGTATGCCATTCATTATATATATGTAAGGGTTAAGCAACCACTGAATTACATCCAGAATTTGTATATCTAATTACCGTGTCTTAATTTGAAACATATTCTGACATACGGATAAAGTTAACCTTTAATATTATTTATTTTTAAAAGCATTACAAATGTTTTCTTTTCTGTCCTTGATTTTTTATCATTATTTTTATGGCTATTTTTAGTTAAGAAGATATTTGGTTTGACATATTATCGGACCTAATTCTACTAATAGGATAAGAGATAACATATACTAAGGGTTATCATTTTTAAACAAAGAATGTGTTTAATATTGATTACCCAGTAAATAAGGCAGATTCAGAGACATACATCCGGAAGTTTGAGGATATATATGGTATAATCTGCACAGAAAAGAACGGAGGTACAGTTATTATTTTCATTTGCCAATTTGCACATTTTAATTAAATTGCCTGGCATTATGAGTTCCAGATGTGTTCGAAGTAAAACATATAACAACCAGGGGCGGATCCAGCCATTTTAAAAAGGGAGGTGCCTAACCCAGGACAAAAGGGGGGGGGGGGGGGGTGTTCCAATTACATGTCCACTTTCAAATGCATTGATCCTCCAAAAAAGGGGGGTTCCAACCCCCGGAACCCTTCCCCCTTCTGGACCCGCGCCTGACAACTTAGTAATACACTATTTGGGTAAGGTGTGCGTTTATCCTCACGAATTTTGTAATCCGTCAAAAATCTTTTTTTCTTGGCCCTGAAGAGTAAAGTTCTACTGTACATGATATCTTAGACCGATATACACTATTAAAAGTTAGTCTGTATTGTTTATAATAAGATTGACTGTTGAGAAGATATGTAAGCAATTTAAAACGTCCATTTGCATACTGTGTTTGTACTGTTGACGGGATCTGATTTATTCACACTATGATTTGCTCTTAAACAGTCAACCGTGTTGAAGGCCGCACATTAATCTATAATGGTTTACTTTTTTAAATTGTTAAAGGGATGGAGAGTTGTCTCATTGGCACTCACACCACATCTTCCTATATCTACATAGATATAGGAAGATGTGGTGTGAGTGCCAATGAGACAACTCTCCATCCAAACAACAATTCAAAAATTAAACCATTATAGGTTAAAGTACGGCCTTCAACACGGAGCCTGGTGTTTATATTAATATAATAATCATATTTTATCAGTCTGGAAAATAAAATCATAGAACTCCAATAAATACATGTTGTCTACTCTAAGGTCGAGTTGTTGATTGACACATTCCACATTTCCTTTCTCAATTTTATTATATAGAGTACATACAATCTAAGACTTTTTCTTTTCTGTGCAAAAGTATTAAAACATTTGACTTTCTACACTTTACACAAGTATTCCCCATTCCAAACTAAAAATAAAATTGAGAGAGTTGGTATTGGTTTGAGTCATAAAAAAGAATAGTCAACGTAATTACAGGTATCTTGTCTGAGGGAGGTATAAATTCTTCTTTGTAAAGGATCACTCTGATTTAAACAAAACAATATAAGAAACCGACATAATCAAGATGTTGGATTTCTTGATTGACAATATATTTGTTTCATTTGGATGACGTTTTTTCAACAGATTGTCGTCATTCTAATGGGAACCAACTGTGCCCCTCTTCTTGTTGACTTTTTCTTTTATTATTATGAGGCTGACCTCATCCATGCACTTCTTACATGTAGGAAGAAAGATAAGAAGTAACAATGTCTTTAACTTTATTTTCCGCTATTCAAACGTACCTTGCATTTTTTTCAACTGTTTCGTGTATATTTTAACCCTTATGTTCTTGTAAAATAGAAAGTTATCATTCCATCTTAAAATCGTGGAAATGTAAATGATTTTGAAAAAAAAATGTTACAAATATAGTTAAGAATTGAATGCTCTTTTTTGTAAATTTATTGGGATGTAAAAGCGTTGACGGAAGTACATTTTGTATGAAGCGCGGAAGCGCTTCATACTAAAAATGTGCGCACGGTCAACGCTTTTACAACCCTATAAAATTACAAAAAAAAAGCATTCAATACTTATAATTACATTTTTACCTATAGGGTCATGAAAGCACGCCTTTATAAAGTTTTTATTACATTTACCTGTGCACTTTATTGTGGGACCTCGTGTCATCATGAATGAAAAGTTGCATTGTGTAATGCAATTGATTACGGAATATCACGAGTTTGCTAGTTAGCCAATCAGAATAACGTATTATAATGAAACATACATCTTATGTAATTATTTACAAATATTTATGGTTTTATCTTTTTGACACATTTTCCGTTTTCATTCAATGGGGCAAATGGGTCTTCAATGCAGCTAAACATATCTGCACCCGGATGTGGGCTTCAGCTGGCTCCTTGAGAATAGTTTCTACTAGTTTAGTAAAACGGACGCCACACTAAACTCCTGAACATATTAATTTGCCATTTTTGTTTTAAATGTAGAAGTCTAACAAAGTCTAGTCTAATGGTACAGACATGTCGTTGTTCTTCGTGGCTTTCCAAACATGATACATTATATCCTGGTTTAGAATTTCTCATAGGAATTGTCACAAGTTTATGGCATCAGTTTCTATGCGATAAGATGGTCCAAATTAAAGATATATCTTATAACATTTTTAATTTGGATCTAAAACCCTTATAACTATTAGTTTTAACATTGGAAGTTGTATACTGAACAGTAAAGAGTTATGCTTTCGGGAGAGCCTACTCGGTTATGCATCTCTAAAGTTTTCTGACTCTTTTTAATTTTCCTAGGTCAGTCCTCCGTCCATCCTTAATCATGTGCTAATATATTTCTTATGACAGATCCTAGGACACGTTCGATTATAAGCTTAAGGCTTTGGTCAAAAGTCAATTTTTCATTATTTGGTTAGGATATATATAACAATAATCAAATACTACATGTAAACTATTTGTTGGGATATAAAATATTGTATAGGCAGGATAATTTTCATATAAATATCATTTAGGCCTGATACCTCATTTCTACCACAACAAAGTACAGGTCAATTTTCGAGATTTGTTTAATCAGAGGAAATGGAAAATGAAGTATTTTTACAATCAAAATTAGATTATTTATATCTCAAAAACAAACTACAGAATGAACTTCTTCTACTTCCCGATATACTAGGCGCACTCTAAAACTAATTGGAATATTGACTCGGGTTTTAACCGTATTTCCTGATTATTTCCTGATTATTTCCTGGTTTTGATTGATGCAAAAAGGTGGGTTTTTTTTACAGAGCATCATATAAATATTTCAAAGTTTGTCAACTTTATTCAATAAACCATATTTGATCTACTTATAGATAATATTTATTATTCGGTGAAAAAAAATATAGATCATGGCTTTAAACAGGGAGGGATTTTACATCGCCAAATATATAAATATAAAGAGATGTGGTATGATGGCAAAAAAAAAACAAAAAAAAACGAGACAACAATCGATCCACAAAATTATTCTTTCGTTATCTTTAAGATTTGTATTAAATTCGCCGGGTTGCCATCATTGATATCAATCATACATATATTATATATCGAAAACACAAGGCCCCGAAACCAATGGGGAACACAGGTGCTCTTTGAGAATAAATAGTTTCTGTGCCACTAATTGCGCTCGTCGTGCTATTCATTATAAGTAAAACTAAAGGTAATAAAACCGATTTCTTTTATGAATATGATATCCAATCTTTCTCAAGAGCATCTTTTATACATCATATATATAAATGTAATGTTGTTTTCGCCTTTCATATTTCCATTAATTTAGGCAAGTGACTGTGCCTAAATGATATGAACAATGGTTTTTTATGTTTTTATTTCAAAAAAAGAATATGAAAATTTGTACGAGCATTTACAAACTTGAATATGTCAATTTTTTTTAAATATTCTTATCGATTTTTCATTTTACATTTTTTATTTACCAAACTGGCATTAATTTGTCAAACAGATTTTATTTTCTTGATTATTTTTTTTATTTTCATCACAACATTTTGAAGAAAAAAAAATTAAAACGTAAGATCATTTTTTCGTCGCATAGATAAATGTTAGGGTTTTACAAACTAATATAGTACTTCCAAGAACTTGATACATATACGTCCCTGAACCAAATATGATTATTCTAATCTTTTTAAGTGTCCTTCATCTTGAACAAACTTAAACTATAGATGTAAGTTATCTTCATAATCGTTATTTTTGTTTGTAAGTACTATCAAAGAGCAAAAGATGAGATAGATATACCGAATATCTAAATATATTTCACAAATTGCCTTTAGGGCGAAAACTCTGAGAGACATTATAATATACGAACAATTTCAATTCAAACTTTGTGTGCGGACATGTAAATATCGAATGAACAATAAGTGGGCTACCTCGTCGATAAGAGAGAACACTCTTTTGGACCAAAGAACTACTTACATTAGCTATGTAGATTATTGAGAAAATGAGAAAAGACGAAAGCGTCACAGGAAAGATAAATGCAATTAATAATATGCAAGAACGTTTTTGTAATATTGGCCAATGTACGTTGCAAACTAGTCTCACTGCAACATAGTTTAGTATGTTAATATCCAAAATAGACAGGCAATAACGTATCAACTACCCATAAATCGAACACATAACATCAGAATTCTAGATACTATTTACCGCCGATATAAACATGACAATATAGGTGTATGGACATGTAAAGAAATAAATTAAGTAATCGAAATACTATAAACTACCAGTATATATAACTGGACTTATTATTCAATGTGAAGAGTCAAAAATTAGTTTTATGGTTCAATAAAATCAAAATAAATTATTGCCATTCATAATAAATAGATTTCTATCAAAAATAAGTCTCAAACAACTTTTTATATTATTTATATCAACGTACACACATGTTGGCGTATGAATACACAACGTCAGAGTGGGCGTGTCGCAATAAAAAATGACAACATTGAAAATAAAACTAATAATGTTAACCAATCAGAAGACAGTAAAAACACCAAATTTATTTATCAATTAGTAAATCTATTCCTGACCCCGAAATGACAAATTTATAAACAATTCAAATAAGAAAACTAACGGCCTAATTTATGAACGAAAAACAAATATGTAACACATCAACAAACGGCAACCCCTGAATTAAAGGCTCCATGAACATGGGGCACTGGCTCACACCGAACAGCACGCTATAAAATGGCACAACAAATAAACAGTGGTAAACCATTCAAACTGGAAAACCAACGGTCACGGTCTAATCTATATAAAACGAGAAACATTGATGAACCACATCAACAAACGACAACCACTGAACATCTGGTTCCTGTATGTATATCAACTATACTACGTTGGGTAAATCAAAACTGAAGTTTGCACAAACGATGACCATTTTTTTCTACATAAAAAAAATCTAGTTCGTTGGAAAGTACAAGCAATAACGCCATTTGTTACAAACAACGTTGTCAGAGCATTGTGTAACTGCTTAATTACACCATTCGATATTACAGACTTATTTGTCATTTCAGATGTACTTTGTTCCGAATTTAATTACATTTTTTACCTTGTGTTGTATGTGTATAATGGTGGAAACTCTTCCAGGTATATATTGATCATATACAAAAGTAATGATATTAATTTTATTTGCATATCTACAAGTATACTTGATTTTGGTTGACATGTAACAAAAACAAAACAAAAGTTTGAAATGAAAAAATCCTCACTTTTATCATAAATTAAATTAGCCTTCCGTTTAAGATATCAAGATCCAGGAAAGGAAGTGTCGTTGTTTGTACCTTTTTTTAGTAAGATGAGGGGGATAACTCTCTCTAGTGAACTGAAGTCGACATTTTTGTATGCATGTATACATTTCTACTACAATTTATCTAATGTTAAAATAATAAAAGTATTGACGGAATTTACTTTGTGTAGAGCAAAGACAATTCGTGAAAAGAGGGACAACTCTAATAGTCTAGTGAAAATAGCATTTGACCTATAAAAAATTGCAACATAATTTGTTTTTGTATTTTTCGATTCCAAATGGCTTTCTTTGTAACATGCTAAAAGTCTACCAAGATATCTGAGTGGGAACATGGATTTTTTGGGGTGAAAAATACCAAAATTTGTCAAAAATAGCGAAAAACTGGGAAAAGCTTGTTAAACATTCATTTTTTATGATAATCATTTCAAATCAAAAGTTTTACATCAGTTCATACAGTATTTATGAAATAAAATAACAAAAAATATGTGTTTTTATAATAAACATGGAATTTTAGGTGAAAACATCGGATTTTTGTTGGAATTTGAGATACCCATAGCGGGAATTGATTACCAAAACAGGCAAGAAAAATATAAAAAATTGTAAAAGTAATTCATTTGATTTTTCAATAAAGACAAACACTATTATTTTAATTATTCCAAAACTTTACAGCAATTCCTGTGAAAATGATGCATTTGGGTAAAATATAGCAAAATCAATCAAAAAAATCGTTAAAAACTGGAATTACACCAATTTGGAGTTTAAACTGCTTTTGAATCACTCCAAAACAGAAAAATGGAAATCTTAATCAGATCAAACAAAATGCATTGTAAAACGTATAGCAAAATAACAGATTTTAGGTGAAAACAGCAAAATTTGTCTAAAAATCGTCAAAAACAAGAAAAAACTACTATTCATATTGTTCAGAAACTATTTTTTCGACAGACGTATGGTTTGGTGTCATAGTTTTGTTTAAAGTTGCATCTACTAATGTTAAGAAGCTTATCAGGTCTGTGGAAGTGCTATCAAAATTGGAAAAAGTTTTCCATTTTTGATTTCCCAACCATAATATGTAGGATGTATGTCAACTTCTTCTGATAATACACTCGAAGACCATGAAATTGCCCTGTATCTGATGTTGGTGGTAAACTTTTCACCTGAACCAATGTGTTTTCAGTAATTACTATAGATTTTAATTCTCTCCAGACAAAAATGTCAGTTCCTCCATATAAACATGTTAGCGCTTCTTCTCCTGTTTTGATGGTATCTGCTTTAATGAAGCCATGATCTTGATATTTGTGATTAAGTTTTTTTAATGGAAGTCCTGGGCGTATTTCAAAAACCCTAGATGATGAGTAACCACCTGTTAAAGAATGCAAAAAGAGCAACAAATTACAAACATCCTCCCAAAGAATCCTTTAGACTGTTCATTATTTCATATTTAAAAATACCTAACCTGTTTGCACTGTTGATTAACATGGTCCAAGACCACAATTGTCGTCCCTTGATTTTCGTTGTCAACGAATATAGTCCTAAGTGTTGACAGTGGTTACTTGCAGATTTTTTTGATACCGCTTTCAAATTTATTTCTCCATATTTAATGCCTCATGTTGCAAGTAGGGATTGAAACTACACAGTCACTGTAAACAAATTTGGGTCCAGAATTTTCAAGGAAAGTAGTGATTTGGTCTAGCTGAAAAAGGTTAAAATTAAAATTTAGCACTTCGGAAGCTGTCAAAACATAAACATAAAATTGTCCATATTTTGAATTAGAGCCGATGAAGTTTTCTATAATTTTGATATAATTTGTCTCAAAAAAAGAACAACACATGTTCTGAAAGAAATGCACTACGAAATAATTGTGGTCTTGGACCATATGATGAATAAGTACAGTAACACTAATAGATCCTTATCTTCACCATTTACTATGACTTCTAAATACAATGCTGTTTGCACAATAAGAAGATCTGCATCCTTAATTGCATTCTTACATTTAATTTTATTATGCTTTAGCTTGTCACAAAGCATGTTAATAAGAACTTGTTTGTTTTGACTGTTTGACATGAAAAGTTCCTTTGGATAATAGATTATTTTCTTCATCAACTATAGAAAAGATCTTGATGAGAAGTGTCGAATCTTATGGAGGTCTAACCTGAGGCAGAGGTATGGGTGAATCCCAACGATCACAATATATACTATCAATGCCAGTTTGTGTAGACTAAAACAGTGCAATGCAATATCTCACTGGTATTGCAAACTGGACTAGTGATCAGCACGAAGAAGCTAACCGTACAAGGAAAGAATGAGACAGGGTAGACACTCTTGCAATTCTTGAGTACCTTAGTGAAAGAAATCATTTTCCTAATTATGTTTCACTTAGAAATATTGAAACAGGTGTTAAGGCAGAGCCTGCTATTAATGTTGAAAAAAACAGTAAGTTTTTGAAATCATGTTAGAATCGATGAAATGCGGAAAAAATAAGAGTTAAAGCTTCAAGAAGTCAAACCAATCAACAACATTGGCAGCCAAAGCTAAGTCAAAGTCATATTCAGACTTTCTTAAAACATTTAAAAATAGATGGTGAGGGTCTTCAGTATGTCCTTGATGGTGAATGCATATTGCAACGACTTCATTGGACACATGTTATATCATTTGGAGACATTACACAAACAAAGACCCTGTAATTTTTTTTTGAAAGTTATCAAGAACTTAATTCCTTCAATTAAAGATATTACTCATTTGCGTAGATCAAAAGGCAGTATTTTGAAGAACATCAATTTCACCTCATCTATGACTTGCAAAACTTAAACAGAACTTTTCATGTCAAACAGTTTGAACAAACCACATCTTCCTATATCTATCTTATTTTAAGGGGCTTTGTGACAATCTGCAGAATAATAACATTAAATATAAGAAAATGACTCATGAGGCAGATCTTTGGATTGTGCTTTGTCTTTAGTAGTTATAGTAAATGGTAAATATACAGATCTATTAGTGTTACTGTACTTATTCGTCGTTAATCAACAGGTAAACAGGTTATTTTTAAATCTTCAAAAAATGAAAATATGGAACATAGAACAGTCTAAAGGATTCTTTGGGAGGATGCTTGTAATTTGATGCTCTTTTTGCATTCTATAACAGGTTGTATCTCATCATCTAGGCTTTTTGGAATACACAAAGGACTTTCATTAAAAAAACATAACCAACAAGATCAAGTTTCATGAATAAGGATCATTAAAGTAGATACCATCAAAGCAGGAGAAGAAGTATCCAATTCAGGGAAATGTCATAGTCTTTGAGTTTGAGTTCGAGCATGGTATAATCGGTGCCAAAAATGGATGTAATAAGAAGTTGACATAGATCCTACAGACCATGCAGACTTATGATGGTTGAGAAATTTCTCGTGGAAAACTGGAAGTTCGTCCAATTTTGATGGAACTTCCTCCTGCACATGCTAAAAGTTTTACCATTATAAGATGCAACTGTAAGCAAAACTGCAACACCAAATGATGTGTCTAGACAAAATGGTCTTCAGAAGTGTTCGGTAGGATGCGGTGATTGTTGTGGTTTGAATCGTTCTAATTCTGTTTGCATTGCTGAATCTGACTTTACTGATGAAAAGATATTTGTTATATACAGAAAACTAGGGAATAATCTTTAAAAAAAATGTTTCCATGTATCTTGTCATTTACTTTTAAATCATTATCAGTTTTGATCAATGAGACTGTTTACTTCCAGTTTTCACGATGAACTGTTAAATCTACAGGCCCGGGGCTCATTTTTTGAATTTTTTTAGTTACATTCTCTTGGCCTGTAGATATATGATTTTCACAGGCCGGAGAGCAATTTTACAAGCCTGGGCTGCCACTCAGCATGAAGACTGTACATCTCATTAAGCATCCATGGTCAACATGCTGCTCAGTTTAAAAATAAATAGCTTTCAATAACACTAGTATATATTGATAGGGGATTAATTGAGGAATCAAAATAGCAAAAAATTTGTAAGGGTTTTGCAGAACCCAGTGTCTCGCCTACTTTTGCTGTAAATCGCAGGCTCAACAAAAATAAATGAGGAACAAAATCAATAAATATATTCCTCTTGATACAATCTTTTGATTGTAAGAGGCTTCTGTCCAAGTTTGGTAAAAATCCAGCATAGTTTATTATTTTAATAAATGCTTTAAAAACTTCAATATCAAATTTTTTTTTTTTATTTCACCAGGAGATTTTCTACCAGTATAACAACTATTTTTTTTTCTTGACAAGGTTTGAATTGAAAATCAATGTGCAACAACTTACTAAATCACCAAGAGCATAAATTTAGATTCTTGGAAAAAAATCTAAGTTCATTTAAAAGAAAATTACGGAAAAAATGGATTTATTTTTTTACAAAATTTACTTCTGGATACTATCTTATTATCATAAACAAGCTTCTGTTTAAGTTTGGTAGAAACCCAGGATAGTTTAAGACGTAGTTATTAAAATTTTTAAAAACTTTAACCACAGAGTGAATTTAATGTTTCCCAGCAGAAAAACTAAGTCCATTTACAAGTAAAATATGGAAAAAATGGAATTTCATTTTTACAAAATTTACTCCTGGATACTAACTTATGATCATAAATTAGCTTCTGTCCAAGTTTGGGAGAAATCCAGTATAGTTTAAGAAAGTTATCAAAATTTCAAAAACTTTAACCACAGAGTGAATATTTGTGGACGCCGACGACGACGAAGGAATGTAGGATCGCTTTTTCGACTAAAGTCGAAGGCTCGACAAAAAATAAAATAATAGTCAATGTGGTTGTTTTTGAGATGGTAGCCATTAGAATTTTGGCGGGAAAATGTTCTTTCTTGATTTTTCATAGCTTTATCATTGGCCAGTCAAAAACTATTAAAAAAAAATAAGATTTTATAAGACTTTTACAAATGGCTTATAATTATGCATGTAAATGATTTATAAAAAGAAAATGGGGGTTGATGGGCAATTTTTTTAAGGCATTCAAATAGATAAAACCAGAGTATTTGGAAATTTGACAAAAATCCAAAACATGACAAGCAAACATCCTTAAAATCACTTGTTGGTTAACATAGTATGAATTTAAACATTGTACTTTTTCATATAAAGAATATAAATTAATTTTCACTAACATCTTAATTGATTTCTGAAAAACTATGAATTTTATCAGTTTTTTTTCCAGTTTCCATGGTTTTTGACAATTCTGGGCCAAAGGAGTAAGTTCGGTAAGGGCCATATTTGGCCCCAATTATAAAGTTCATAGTTACAAGACAATAAATGTTTTAAGTTGCCTTAAAGACATGTTAGAAAGTTAAACAGAACTGTTTTTGTCAAAGTTTAATTCTAACACGTTGATTTTTACATCCAAAAAAGGTCAAAATAAGGGATTTTGGTGAAATTTGACAAAATCAGCTAGATTTCATCTAAATGAAGGACCAGGAAACATAGAGCGCAGTCGTCGACAAGCTTAAGATTCAAATAAGACATGTGAAATGTCTTCACAAACATTATTTTAAAAGATCTTTGTTGTCGACGCATGCGCTCTATGTTTCCTTATCCAATTATCTATGGAAATTTACCCATTTTCATTGATTTTTTCGTGAAAAATCAATATGAGTACAACTTGTGACGTCATAATGAAACGCAGAAACGTAAAATTTTCAACAAAATGGTTTATATCCTAGCTAGTCATTGTATTAGCTGTAATTTATCGTGATATTGGTCGATAAATCTGAATTTGAAATTTACGCTAAAAAAGGGGGCCATTTTAGGACCTTATCGAACATACTCCTTTAGCTTTTTTCACCCAAAATCAGCTATTTTCAAATTTGTTTAACTATGAATTTTGTTTGATCTGATTATTATTCTATTAAGATTTGAATTTTTCTATTTTTAGAGTTATTTAAAAACAGTTAAAATTCCAAATTAGTGTTTTTCCATTTTTTTAACGATTTTTTGATGATTATGCTATATTTTACCCAAAATCACCATTTACCAAACTAAGTATTGCTGTAAAGTTTTGGAATGGTTGGTTTTAAGGTTTTGTCTTTTTTAAACTATCAAATGAACCTCTTTTACCAATATTTATATTTTTGCTGTCCTGTTTGTAATCATTTCACACTTTGTAAATCTCAAATTCAACAAAAATCGGATGTTTTCACCAAAAATTTCATGCTTATACAAAAAAAAAACTATTTTTTTATAATTTCATTTTATAAACACTGTATAACCTGTTGTTAAACTTTTTATTTGAAATGATTATCATCCATAATGAATGTTTAACAAGCTTTTCCCAGTTTTTCGCTATTTTTGTCAAATTTTGCGATTTTTCACCAAAAAAATCCGTTTTCCCACTCAGATATTTTGGTAGATTTTTAGTATGTTACAAAGAAAGCCTTTTTAAATTGAAAAATACCAAAAAGAATTCTGTTGCAATTTTTTTGAGGTTGGCCACATTTTTCATCTATTTTGACTAGACTATAATACGATAAAGCTATTCACATGTTATGGTTCAGGGAGTAAAATATCAAACAAACAAACAAAAATCTGGTGAATGTGTTGGCGGTAATAAGCATAAGTGAAATTAGGAATTAAGCATTAAGCTTAAATCCTAGGCATTAAGCTAACGCCTAGGCAGTAAGTCTATTGCTTAAATGATGTTAGGCATTAGTCTTAAATCCTTGGTTTACACTTCGAAAGATCATGTTGAAAAAAACTATTTTGATTTGAAACATTCATTCTGATCTATTCAGATTCTATTGCCGTGATTTAGATGCATGGGATCGAGGGGTTCAAGCAAAATGAGACAAAATTCAAACAATTATTATTAATTGTATTAATTTTAATTTTAGTTTCTTGTGTATAATTTGGAGTTTAGTGTGGCGTTCATTATCACTGAACTAGTATATACATGTATATACATTTTGTATATTTGTGTAGGGGCCAGGTGAAGGAAGCCTTCGGGTGCGGGAATTTCTCGCTGCATTGAAGACCTATTGGTAACATTCTGCTGTTGTCTGTTCTTTGGTCGGATTGTTGTCTGTTTGACACATTGCCCATTTCCATTCTCAGTTTTAAACTAATAAATAACTGTTATTTCTATGCTAATGAACAATAAAAAGAAATATTGCCATTCAGCTTGGAATATATATAAATTGTAATAACTTGTTCGTGAAATTTCATGTATGAGCATGACGCATTAACATCGGACATAAGTTATTCACCAAAATTTATTATATGATTAAACGTTTTTCGAAATGATTCTTTTGGTATATAAAATGGACCAATTCACTCACAAACTAAAGTCATTATAACATGATATGTTCTTGAGTCACTTGTTCTAAAAATCTGTAGTTCATACGCCAATTGACTCTTTTCAAAATTCGTTTAATCTTAATAATTCTTTGACTTTTACTTGTGTTATTTAGGAGACTGCAATTTTAATACTGATCTTTGTACCTGGAGAAATGACGATCATGATACAATGGAATGGAGACTTAACCGTGGACCGACTACAACCGGTGGGACGGGTCCATTTTCTGACCACACTAGTCCAGGTAATTTTCATATATTAACATGGATATTTTCAAACAAACAGTTTCCCTTTTACGTTGATCTGGATCTGCTTATACTAACATTGCATTGCCTAGATTATCGTTCAAAGGTTTAGTTGATAAACAGGCCATCAATACCAAAAACGTGTCAAGCACAATTATAACAAAGACAATATTTTCATTTCCTTTTTTGAATTGAACTGAGACAACGTCAAGGGAGTTTGCTTTAACTTAATCTGAATATTAAACTGAATCACTAAAATAATCAGAAAGAAAAATGTTTTTTTTTTTTTGAGATCTGTTGTTGTGGGAATTTCTTTTTAAGCTCGAGGCAAGTCTAATAAAATTACACCAAATTCGTGCTCAAACTTAACTTTTTTTCAACAGAAAGTTCAATTTAAAATATATGCTCAGTGGCGGATCCAGGGGGAGGGTTCCGGGGGTTGGAACCTCCTCCTTTTGTTGGCCGATCAATGCATTTGAATGGAGACATATGGTTGGAAATCCCTATCTATCCTGGGTTGGGACCCCCCTTCTTATTAAACGGCTGGATGCTTCTGGATAAACAGAGACAAACAATCTTAATATATATATAATTGCTTTAAGGTGAAGCTGGAAAATACATTTACATAGAATCCTCAGGAAGGAAACTTGGAGATTTTGCAAGGTTGATAAGTGAAACATTTCATAACAAAGCGAATAGATGTCTAACATTTTGGTATCACATGTACGGCAAACCTGGAAGTTTACAAGTAGGTGTCACTATAAACCAAAGTCAGCCCGTTACTTTACTCAATATTACGGGGGACCACGGAAACAATTGGATAGAAGGCAGCGTATATATACCAGACACGTATAGGGACTTTCAGGTTAGTTTAAAAGGAATCGTTATACTAACTATCATTATGTCTCCAAAAATATGAAAAATACAAATTTCATGTGGTGCTTGAATGGGTTCTGTTCTTTTAGTCTGTCTCTCTCTATTAATATGATTGTACTGACAGTATAGGTCACTGTAAGTCCTTCGACAATGATCAGAGCCGATACCGCATAATGTGCTATAAAAGTCCCCGAATTGACAGAGGTAAAACAATTTAAACGAGAAAACTAATCTCCTAGATGTACAAAGAAATGAACGAAAAACAAATATGTTACACATCAACAAACGACAACCACTGAATGACAGGCTCCTAACTTGGGACAGACACACAAATACAGAATGGGGCGAGGTTAATATGTTAGCGGGATCAAACCATCTCCCCAACCTTGAACAGTGGTGTAACAGTACAACATAAGTACGAACTTTTAAATCCGTTGAAACTCATCAGATGGATACAAATAGAAATACATGTAAAAAACACACAGAGGGGGCGTGGGCGGGTACTTGTATATCCCACCAACAAAAATGACACTAAATACAGATCTGGGAATACTCGCAGTTACTGAAAGCTAGTCTAAAGCAACTAACAACTTCGCAGAAATCATGCATATTAATCTAAACTATCAATCAGTATAAATCCAACCACATTTTTTATGTATATTACAACCATTTCTTTAAACCTGTATATTTTTAATTTAAGATTGTATTTGATGGTATTCGTGGTAGTTCATATCTTGGCGATATTGCTTTAGATGATATCAGTTTTACAGGCATTTGCAATGGTACGTGAAAAGTAATGTAAAAAGGTTTATAATATGTGTAATTTGAAGGATAAATCGTGTACTCTATGCCAGGATCAAAATTCA
This sequence comes from Mytilus trossulus, assembly GCF_036588685.1. NCBI lineage: Eukaryota > Metazoa > Mollusca > Bivalvia > Mytilida > Mytilidae > Mytilus > Mytilus trossulus. The sequence goes on along the minus strand of NC_086382.1, from coordinate 70,909,770 downwards.
GAGAAAATGACCAGATGCAACTGTATTATAAACTGTTCTTAGCTTATAAAACGTATATACAGTTACTGTATTTTTTGCATATGTTAGGGAAATAGATCCTATACCCAACACATAGATCAAGCACTTTGATGTGCGTTCAGTAATTGCGAGAAGTGTTTGTATTGTTTTGCTTTTATTTTAACCTGTGTTATATTATCAGATTATATCAATAAGTGTACAGTTACAACTTTTTGTTTTGGATATGATGATAGCGGCAGATTGAAAAAAATTGCCATGTTACCTTTTATGTAAAACGACATACACTTGCTAATTTCTTTGTCTTTTTTTTTTGTCACTGGTGGAAAGATGTAAATTTGGTAATCCTAGTCAAATATATTTATCACATGCACTTGTCTCAGAAAAAAATGTTCTATATAACTTTATACTATATTAAGGTATATGTTTATATTTTATCAAGTTCTTTCTGCTGAATCGACAACTACCACAACAGAAATATTTACTACAATTACTACAACTAAAACAACAGAAATATTTACTACGATTCCTTCAACTAAAACAACAGAAATATTTACTACGATTCCTTCAACTAAAACAACAGAAATATTTACTACGATTCCTGCAACTAAAACAACAGAAATATTTACTACAATTCCTAAAACAACAGAAAAGTTGACAACGTTTTCTTCTCCGGAGACAACGGTTTCTACAGGTACGGTAACTTGACAGGTAATATATATAGGTGTCGCAATGAAAATTTTACGTTGACAACTTTTTAAAATATAAAAATTGAGGTGAAACGTAAATGATAATCAGTTACTATGTGGAGCTAAGGCTACTTTAATATAATGTTAGGGAAGTCACTTTAAGTATACATGTAGTCAGGAACCGGTTGTTCAGTGGTCTTCGTTTCTCGGTGTTTTTTTTTTATAGATTATACCGTTTGTCAGTTCGCCACGGTCGATCCCGTTGATAATGTTATCTCGGGGGTACCAATCTGCTTTATCATTCTCTCAGAAAATAAGATTATTATGGGAAAATTTTGATATGACTTCGTAAACTCTTTTATGCCTGGTGTACACACAAAATAAGTACATCATAGTTAAAAGAAATTATCTTTGAATTAGGTTATATCTATAATTTTAGAAATGAATGTAATACTTTTTCTGTCTATGAAGAAATAACATAAAAAATGTATCCCACACTGTATAACATTAGACATTCTAAATTGCATTCTAATGCAACAACATTTGTAACGTTCATTTTGATTGGATAACGTCACTTTTTTAAAATGGCATCAATTGACAATTGATGCTATGAGATGTATGCGCAAGCGCAGACAGCATAATACAGATTTTAAAATGTATGTTTTAACGCTGTTTTCTGGCAGTTTCATTAGAATGGAGATAACAATATTGTATTTTAAGCTCCGACGGCATCAATTGGGGATTTGATGGTCGCAAATACCCGTTTACTGTCTCCGCTAACGCATCGCCAGTGAACTTAATTTGCGACCATCAAATTCCCAATTGATTCCGTCGGAGCTTAAAATACAATACAGTTATCTCCTAATTTAAACCGGTGTAAATTACTGAAAAAGGTTGATGATGTTACGGTCACATGACAAAATTATGTCTATGAGCTGATTTACAAAACACTGTCAACCAATCAGAAGGCGCGTTACATACAGTTTGAATTATTTGCCTATATATATTATACAAATTATATACCTTTAAGGTTTTCTCCGTTTTTTTATATATATGTTCCAGACCGTATGAGTATTTGGACCGTACGCGAACGGTCTGGACCGTATGCGTACTTTTTCAAAATAATCATACGGTCGGACCATACGCGTACGGTCTTACTAATATTAAAAAGTTAGTCAAGTTATCATTAGCAGATCAACATAACTTAACTATCAAATAAATATAAAAAATTTCGATTGTGATTGAAACAAAATCTTTATATTTTAACTTTTTTTTTAATTCACGCTAATTAAACATGCTAATCTCTTGTATTAAGCATGTCGATCAGTAGTACATTAATTGTATTATGAACTCTGAAATTGAAGATATCGGAAGTAAACATAAAGTGGGAGTTCAATTGTTTTAGAATATTTAGCAACTTTACCAAAAAATGCAAATAAGAGAGTCCAAAGTAAAAAAGGAAAATCCAGGAATGTCCTTTTTAGAGGTCGATATTTGCTGTTTTGGTGAAAATACCTAATTCTGCAATTTCATATGCTAATATTCTGCTTTTGATGGGTATGTTTTGCAAACAAACAGTGTTAGAAGAAATTTCTTCTCTGACAAAGGAAACACATGGAGAAAAAAGCATCATTAATATGACAATTTTATTGGATATACATATATTAAATTACTATTTATATTTTACAAAATATTCAAATCACAATGAAATGAAGAACAGTAACCTATAAATGAATAAAATGGAAAGCAATAATCGTTCTCTACATTTTGTTCATAAAACTTTCCCGATTCCTTGGAAGAAATTTCTTCCAACAAATTAGAAAACGTATTTTATTCCAATAAAGTATACAATTTTAGTTAGTAAAGTCAACTTGTTCTCTTCATATGCATCCTCGCTCAATTTGGAAGAAATTTCTTCCAAGTAATAACAAACCATTCAAAATTTCTCCCATCAAATATAGAAACATTTGATACATTTAAACATATTTATTTCAATGTTTTAACACAGATAGTTCACTTCATTTAATGTTCCTTCTTGGAAGAAATTTCTTCCAACTAATTAGAAAATTCATTTCTAATAAAGTTGGCAATTTCAGTTTATAAACTCAACTTGTTCATTTCGTTTTCATCCTCTCTCAAGTTGGAAGAAATTTCTTCCAAGTAATATCAAACCATTCAAAATTTCTCCCATTAAATATAGAAACATTTGATACATTTACATATTAATTTCAATTTTTTTTAACACAGATAGTTCACTTCATTTAATGTTCCTTCTTGGAAGAAATTTCTTCCAACTAATTAGGAAAATCATTTCTAATAAAGTAGGCAATTTTAGCTAATAAACTTAACTTGTGATAATTGTCGTCCTCTATGAAGTTGGAAGAAATTTCTTCCAAGTAATATCAAATCTTTCAAACAAATATAGAAACTTGTAATATATTTATAATTTTTTCCCCATTTGTTAAACACAGAAAGTTCACTTCATTTAATGTTCCTTCTTGGAAGAAATTCCTTTCAACAAATTAGAAAATGTAATTCATCATTATAAAATTTAATGCAATAATAGTTAATAAACTCAACTTGTTCACTTCATTTTTTATTCTCCTATCCTCTATCAATGCTACAGTGTACGAATCTCCCCAAGCGTATTGATAGACCCTCCTATTATGCGATTGCAGAGTATGACTCCTTCAGTTTATTGCCTCACCCTCCTATTTCGTTGATGCGGGTTATGAATCATCCAGCTGATCATATTTCGTTTGTACACTACATTTACACGTTGATAGTCTGTCTTGTAATTATTCAAACAACACAATATAAAAGTTATTCAGGGTGTCCAATTTATATTTTTTTCTTTTATCTAAATAATTTGTAATGAATTAACAATTGACAATCTCATCGGATAATACTATTTTATCATTTTCACATGTCCTTTAAATTTGGATATCAAATAATTTTAAATATTTCAAGAACATCATTCTTATTCAGCTGAAGAGATGAATCTAACATTTTCTTGTTGCACAGTTGGTTGGTCAGCTTGCCAAGTTTTGCTATAGCTAATGTCATGGTCTTTTTACTTATTGTTTCCAAATAAACGGTCAAGTTATTGTATTCTAAACTGCCACTGCCACCTGGAAAAGAAATATACATACAATTGAGATTGAAAATGGGGAATGTGGCAAAGAAACAACAACCCGATCATAGAGCAGACAACAGCAGAAGGTCAACAAGAGGTCGTCAATGCAGCGAAAAATTCACGCACCCGGAGGCGTCCTTCAGCTGGCCCCTAAACAAATACACTAGTTCAGTGACAATGTACGCCATACTAAACTTCAAATTATACACAAGAAACTAAAATTAACCGCATTCTTAATACGACCACAGATTTGGAACCCTGAACACTGGGACAAGTATGGACACAACATTCAAGCTTGATACATCTCCGAATTTGGATTGTGATTAAATAGTTGACACAGCACAGGTTTCTAACACATAATGAATGTGGTATACGAACTTAAACTTAAAAACTTTAGATTCTAAATTGGACATTACCTATTTTGGTCCAATATCCAAAATCTAAATACATCCGTTAGATTCAGCATATCAAAAACCCCAAGAATTCAATTTTTGATGAAATCAAATAAAGTTCAATTGTGGAACATTTAGACTTCAATGTGGACCAATTTGATAACCGGGCCTAAGCATAAAAAATCTAAAAACATGGTTAGATTAAGCATATATCAAAGAGCTCCATACATACAATTTTTGTTGAAATCAAACAAAATTTAATTTTAAACCCCAATTTGGACCAACTTTGAAACTGGACCCATAATCGAAAATCTAAATGCATGTCTAGATTCAGTGTATCAAAGATCCCCAAGGATTCAATTTTTGTTGAAATCAAACAAAGTTTAATTTTGGACCATGATTTGGATCAACTTGGAAACTGGGCCTAAAATAAAAAATCTAAGTACATGTTTAGATTCAGCATATCAAAGAATCTCAGGTATTCATTTTTTTTTTAAATCAAGCAAAGTTTAATTTTGGACCCCGATTTGGATCAACTTGAAAACCAAATAATCAATAATCAAAAATCTAAGTACATGAACATGTTAAGATTCAGCATATCAAAGAACCTCAAGTATTCATTTTTTTTTTAAATTACACAAAGTTTATAATTATAAATACATGTCCATGTTTAGATTCAGCATTTCAAAGAACCCCAAAAAAATCATTTTTTGTTAAAATCAAACTTAGTTTATTTATGGACATTTTGGACCTAAATGTAGACCAATTTGAAAAAGGGACGAAAAATTCAGAATTACATACATAGTTAGATTCGGCATATCAGAGAACCCCAATTAATCATGTTTTGATGAAATTAAACAAATTTTAATTTTGAACCCTTTGGGCCCCTTGTTCCTAAACTGTTGGGACCAAAACTCCCCAAATCAACCCAACTTTCCTTTTATGGTCATAAACCTTGTGTTTAAATTTCATAGATTTCTATTTACTTACTCTAAAGTTATTGTGCGAAAACCAAGAAAAATGCTTATTTTGTGCCCTTTTTGGCCCCTAATTACTAAACTGTTCCGACCTCAACTCCCAAAATCAATCCCAACCTGTGTTAACAAACCTTGTGTTTAAATCTCATTGATTTGTATTTACTTATACTAAAGTTATTGTGCGAAAACCAAAAATGATACATATTTGGGCCTTTTTTGGCCCCTATTTCATAAACTTTCAGGACCAAAACTCCTAAAAATCAATCCCAACCTTCCTTTTGTGGTCATTAATCTTGTGTCAAAATTTCATAGATTTTTATTTACTTATAATAAAGTCATAGTGCGAAAACCAAGAAAATGCTTATTTGGGCCCTTTTTTTACCCTCTAATTCCTAAACTGTTGAGACCAAAACTCCCTCAATCAATCTCACCCTTCCTTTTATCGTTTTAAACCTTGTGTTTAAATTTCATAGATTTCTATTTACGTTTACTAAAGTTAGAGTGCGAAAACCAAATGTCTTCGGACGACGACGACGCAGACGACGACTCTAACGTGATACCAATATACGACCAAATTTTTGCGGTCGTATAAAAATAATACTAGACGTATAAAACCCAGAGGCTCCTGCCTTGGGACAGGCGCATGAATGCTGCGGGATTAAACATGTATATGAGATCTCGATCCCCCCTATACATATAGCCAATGCAGAAAAGTAAACCCATAACAATACCCACATTAAAATTCAGTTCAAGAGGAGTTCGAGTCTGAAGTCAGAAGATGCAACCAAAGCAAAATAAACAAAATGACTATAATACATAAATAACATCCGACTATACTAGCAGTTAACTGACATGCCAGCTCCAGACCTCAATTAAACTGATTAAAAGATTATGTCTTCATCATATGAATATCAGGCAAAATCCTTCCCGTGAGGGGTTTAGTATCATATAATCATACCATATATAAGAAAAACAACACACATGTCAAACCAGCAACTGTTTTTTTTTAAATATGTGTTTAGTTTCGATGCAAAGACCCTATACGTGAATCAATAATGACGCCAAAATATGCAATCTTTAATGACCTGACAACAGTATCGTAACTATATCCCTTCTTAATAATATAAAAAAGAAGATTAATAAGTCTATTTAAAGTTTTTGTGAGTTTCAGAGTAGAATACTGACATTTTTGTGCTTTACAAAAAGTATTACCAAAAAATATTGGATGTGAAATACCTGAACTATAATGATTATCATCTCCGACTTCAACTTCAGCTTATCTTGGTTTCTGAAGAAAAAAATGATTCATTTTATTCATTTTTTTTGGAAAATAGAAATGAACAGATTAGTATATCTCGCGGTACATTCTATAGGTCTATGTATTTTGGTCGTTACATATGATTTATCAAGAATTGTTGTTTGATCAATTATTGGTGTCTAACACTACTTTTATCACTATTACATTTTGCAAATACCAGGGCAGCTGTTTTAACATTGGAGGGGGAAATGGTGTACCGAGAGGACCACAAAACGTCGACAGGAAAACTAGCAATCCTAGTCAATAAAGATGGGGAGTCAAACACACATACCACAACCAAACTTAGATCCACAAGACTCAGTGTTGACAGATGAAGGATACAATAGATGGACAATTTAAAACAATCATCCATTAAAAAGAGTGCCTACACTGAAATATCTCGATATCAGGTCGATATAGTCCTTACTATAAAGTTTCACTGCAACTATCACATAAACTTAACATGATCAAAGAAACTCAGGCTAATGTCGAATAATCCAAACTGGAAATACATGTACGCCTTACAATCATTCCATACACCAAATATGCTTTAAATATAGTCGATCGACCTATTGCAAATCTAAAGACCAACCTAAAATGAATTTTGAAAATGAGGTCAATGTCAGATGAACCCTGCCAGTCGAACATGTCAATACATGTCTAGTTGACCTATTGCATATATACTAGTCAACAAAAGAAACGATACAGGACTTTGAAATAAAATTTATCAAGAAGTATTAAATATAAAACAAAATGAGATATACTATCTTAAAAAGCTTTCATTTGCAATGTATGCACATGTGATAATGAAAATCAAAATTTGTCGGAAAGTATCTAAATTCCGTGTAAACGATCATAGGGTGCAAATTATTTTTGCGGAAAGTTGAATTAAAAATCGACACATAATTTTCTGTACTGAAAAAAATCATACAAGTGTTCGGTAAACAGGAAGTTGTTAAGTGATCAATCTGAAAACGCATCACACGGTATAGCTGACTTAGATAAACACTGAAACCAAATTTCAGAAATCCTTGTATTGTAGTTCCTGAGAAAAATGTGACGAAAATTTTCAACTTGGCTATCATGTGTAAAATCATACAAGTGTTCGGTAAACAGGAAGTTGTCAAGTGATCAATCTGAAAACGCATCACACGGTATAGCTGACTTAGATAAACCCTGAAACCCAAATATCAGAAATCCTTGTATTGTAGTTCCTGAGAAAAATGTGACGAAAGTTTCATGGGACGGACTGACTGACAGACTGAAGGACTGACGGACGGACTGACGGACAGACAGAGGTAAAACAGTATATCCCCCCTTTTTAAAGCGGGGGTATAAAAAGGAAATTGAAGCAGCAGGTTATGGTTTGATCCTTGTCCATGTAAAACTTAAAACACGAAAATTGGCATTTGCTGCCTTTCCGCCAATTCGAGCAGAAGGCATTGCGTAATAAGAGCAAACATGATGTCCAGGCATGCTATTCATATCGTCTAACTTCTGTTACCTTGTGAAAAAGCATATCAAATATCTGGCTCATCATGCCAGTTAGTTATAATTATACTCATCAGTCATCATAAACCTTAGAAGAGAACAACTGTGGCGGAGAGATCTGGCTAAAAAAATGATGTTCTCAACAAATAGATGTGTGTCCAAATTGACTGACTATCTTATGTAACAATATATTGAACAGGGTTGGCAAGTATTGCCAAGTCCAGAGGGAAATATATGTACTCAGAAAACCAGAGTTTTAGTGATTAGTATCAATATGAAGAGGAATCAGCGATCATTTTAAAACACACTGATAAATATACAATTTCTTATATACATGTATGTATATTATTAGTTATCTTTGTGTAATCAGGGGTGTACAAAATTTTACACCGTTGTTGAAAAGTCATACACCCTGAGGCGCAGCCGAATGGGTGTATGAATTTTCAACAACAGTGTAAAATTCCGTACACCCCTGATTACACCAAGAAAACGAATTTATTTCTTATGAACAATTCCTTTACTCATTTTGAAATCAGGATGTAAAATTGTAAAAATGGTAATGAAAAGTTTCCAGCGTAATATTTTTTCAATGTCCATGCTGCTGCACATTGTCAAATACTTGTTTACTTTATTTTTGGAAAAATTCAGAAATTTTTTGTGTTCTTTTGAGTTTACAAAAAAGAAATTTTTTTTTTTTTTTTTTTTTTAGCATTTTCTTATTATCATTAATTTTCTTTATTTTCTTTTTTTTTCTTCATTATTTTGGCAAAATTTTATATTTCAAATTTTTTTGGCAAAATCTCATTTTATTTTTAAAATTGGCAAAATTTTATTTATCCCCGGGTGAACCAGGGTGGGGTGTTATTTACACCGGGGTAGTCAACCAATCAGATTGCAGTATTTTTTCTGCATAAGAAATAAGACAAAATAAACTTATTTTTGAGAGAATTTATCTAAAGAGTATAAACTGGAAAAGGTAAAGATCCAGCAGCTCTAAAGACATACACAAAGACATGCGCGAGGGGGCGGCAGTACTTGAGGGTTAGGATATTTCCTCTTGTTTAAAACTCTGTTTTCATGGTCTAATGCACTGAGCCGTTACATTCTTTCTTAATTTAACCAGGATCATTGATTTAGAAGAATAAGTAAGAAAAATTCTTATACATAGACACGACATTTTTTGGGCATTTTTAATAATTCTATTAATTACTAAATCAAAGAATGGAAGTATTATATTGACAGGAACTCCAACGAAACGCTGGCACATTCGCATCCCCCTGATTTCTTTAGGAAAATTAAAGGTTTCGACTTAGTTTTTCTAGTACGTGCTAACTCCTTTGTGGGGTATCTGCGATGCCGCCTTCTCCTGTTGTTAACTGAAGCTAGTCTTATCTACATACCAATGTAAATTAACACGAAATCCCCCGTGGTCATTTGTGAATCGCCACATGAATAACGACATCTGTTTCCAGTTTATAAACATGCCCAAAAGTATTTGCTGTTTGGGAATAAAAAATTAATTGATATATTAATCAAAAGTTCAAATTTAATTTAAATACAGTCTTCTTTGGGATATAAGAAAAAAAAATCATAATACGTAATTATAATATATATACACAAGGAGGTTATAACAAACATTCAATGTAAACAAGTAAATATAGTAGCCATAATTTAAAAAACTCTCGAAAAGAAAATTTGTTTATTGATTTTGTTTTATATCTAAAAACAAACCATTAAAAAGACCATACGGCTGCTGGAACCCCTGCCACAACTAATAGAATAACTATACAAGTAAATTTTACGTAGTAAAAATATCTTCCTAATCAATGCTGCCTAGGTAAGCTTTTCTTTTATATGATCATTATCAATAGACATGTTACGAAAAGGTATATTCACGACGCTGAGGTTGACAATTTACACTTTAAATGTGGGGAATGTGTCACAACACCAAAGAGATTACCTGTGAAAACATTGTATTATATTTAAAAACTGCATTGATCCTTTCGCAGGCAAAGCCGTATTAGGGGACGACCATTTGATATTCTGGGGGGGGCCAGGAGGATTTTGAAAATAAATAACTCAGCCTTGATAATCACAAAAATAAATGGTTTGTTCTGTGGTAGTTTGAAAATAAATAACCTGACTTGCAATGTATTGAAAATAAATAACTTAGCAGGTCTAAAGCTTCTTTGGCCTTCAGCGGTATCAAAACCCTTCAAATTTTTTTTGCCTCGCTCCGCTCGGCAAAATAGGTTTAACAATACTTTTGAAAAAGGGTAGATAAAAACAAACTAAATTAACTTTTAATACTATGTATGTTGTATGTAATACATGTATATTGCTTGGGAATATAAATGATTCATTTCGTGAAGAAAATTATAAAATACTTAATCTAATTATACCAATTGTCTTTTATAATATACTTATTACTATGTATTTGTGTTTCGTTAGTCCTGTCTCGCTATGTATTATCTTAGTATATTTGTATATATATTATCTCTTGTACACAAGTCATGCAAGTATGTGTCTGAGGTTATGAAATAAATCTTGAATCTTAAAATTTCTGCAGGGGATACTGATCTTTTCTGATTAAATGGTACATAATGACTTGACTATACATGTATTATTCATAATTAACAAATATTTAAAAAAATGTATGTTTTCGACTATCATAAATATAGTTGTGAAAATGAATAATCAGTCCCTTGCTTTAATGAAAATGAAAAATCTTGCTTCAATAGTGCAGAAAATGAATAATCTGTCCTCTCAGTTTACAAAAATAAATAACCGATCAAAAACAAATCCTCCTGGCCCCCCCCCAGAATATCAAATGGTCGTCCCCTTAGTGCGGTGACTGAAGGTAGATTTTTTGGATTTTAATCTCCCCACCGAACACACACCTATATAATATATCATTGGAAAGAGGAAATCGTGTACTATAATAATATGCCTGTCGTCAGGACTTTGTATGGTCACAACTTTTTTAAATTGAGGTCAAAGGTTATATGTGAAAATCTTTGAAAATTTGGGAGGGTTTCAATTTTGACATTTTTTTCTATTTCTAAACTCTACATAAATACAAACGATACTGTTTTGGCTTTATTAATGTTTGTTATTATACATAAACCTTAATCATTAAGATTTATTTTATCAAAAAAATCCTAAAACGACGTTTTATAAACAAAACTTCAAAAATTAAGTTTTCAACCTATAAAATGTTTAGAGCAACTGAACCTTTTGAAAAATTTCAATTTCAGGTAAAAAAAAAAAAAAGCCATGCAGGGCAATACTTTAAATTTATTTTTTAAACTATCATATTGGGTGAGGTATCAAATCAAAGCAATAGAACACTACAGTCAAATATGACCTCAAATTGAATTGCGGATACTTCAGGTTTTATCATAGACTAGCTATTCGTTGCTTTTGTTTTTTCACAATTATTACTGCTTCCATATAGTATTATCTTTTGTTGCGTATTTAACTCTGGTTAATATCTATTACATTATAAGTTTTGTACCTATATCCCCCCTTTTTTTCCCTTGCAACGTATTTCAAAAGTATTCCATATAAAAAAAGAAGATGTGATATGATTGCAAATGAGGCAACCCTCCAAATGAGACATAAATTACCAATACGTCCCGTACGGGCTCCAACGATGAGTAAAATTTATACTGCATAGTCTTCAATTCACGAGATGAATTTTGTAAAACAAACGAAAAATCTCCCGACCTGATTAATGAACAAGATTAATAAGAAACAAACAAATATAGTATATAGAAACATAAGACAAACACTGCATTACCGTCTCGTGACTTGAAACAGACACAAACAGAATGTGGCGGGGTTTGACTTTTTAAGGGCACGCCAACACTCCCCAAACTCGGGGCTGGGACCATGTGTATCAGTTCAACAAGCTCTATACCTAATCAACCGTTATCTTCATCATCTTCATTTTCACCAACCGTCACAAGACATGTTTTTAATATTTCTATACATTTCACTCATGGCCACAGGTAGCACATGAAAGGTTCTGCTCAAAGCAAACACGTTATTTTGAGTTTTTCTTTACAAGTACAGACAAGGTATTGTAAGAAGTCCGAAGACATTTGTTCCCAAAGAAATACCAGCTTTAAACCATCCCTTTCAATTCATCCAAGATTTTACAGAGATCTTAAATGGGGTTATATACATTTTCATGGACCTACAATCTGTCGATACCTGTAACTTGGCTTTGCACACGGTCATGTTCTTCTCTGGCTGTTTATGACGTCTTTACACTAAATCCATTGTATGTTGGATGTGTACGGATTGAGTGCTTAGTCTTAGAGGCATGGTTTTTTAATTAGTTGTTAGTGGATTTGAACTAGCTGTCAGATAACTGCGAGTACTCTAAGATCTGTTCATTGTGTCTTTTTTTGTCGGGATGTATAAGTACCCTGCCACGTCAACTTGTATTTTTTGTCTATCTGATGAGTTAAGTCTTTTTCAACTGACTTTTATAGTTCGTTCTTGTGTTGAACTGTTATACCACTGTCCAAGGTTAGGGGAGGGTTGGGATCCCGCTAACATGTTTAACCCGCCACATTATTTATGTATTTGCCTGTCCCAAGTCAGGAGCCTGTAATTCAGTGGTTGTCGTTTGTTTATGTGTTACATATTTGTTTTTCGCTCATTTTTTTACATAAATGAGACCGTTAGTTTTCTCGTTTAGATTGTTTTACATTGTCTTATCGGGGCCTTTTATAGCTGACTATGCGGTATGGGCTTTGCTCATTGTTGAAGGCCGAACGGTCATTTTGGTCTTTTGTGGATAGTTGTTTCATTGGCAATCATATCACATCTTCTTTTCTATATTAAGATGACATGCATATGCTTGTCTGCAAAGATGATGGGGAAACATTATGCATGAGACGTACACTATCTTGATTTCGCTCAATTTCATGGTTGGCAACACATTAGATAGCGTCGCACTCTACTTTAAGAAGCATAAAATCCATTGGCATTCAATATTTCAACAAGGTGTTTCGAACCAAACTCATGGTACATTTGTAAAGCCAATCCTAAATGAAAAGGAGTAAAATAAAATGGCCACACAAACGGTTGACGCAAGTACGCAATTTCTGTGATGCCATTTCCTGAGAATAGTCTTGGCTATGCAGTTTCATCGAGTTACCATAAAATGAATTGCAATAAAGACGAAGGCATTGACTGAGTTGAAGAAGAAAGAGACATTTCTTCCGAAGTTGGGTATACTTCTGTAGAGTTTGTAGATATGTCTTTTCTATTGTATACTTGCAGCGGAATGACATATCTGTCCGTTATTTGTGTCTTTTACATTTGACATTAAAATTTGAGTTCAGTTTTCAATTGACTAGCAGCTGATATGGCATCTCAAATAGTTATTTTGTTACAAAATATTGTTATATTTGCCTTGAACTTATTGAAGTTGTTTGACAACTGTATTTCTATAGAAATCAATGAGTTTAGACTGTATTTTACAAGTTTACAATTTCAGCTGGAAGAAAAGATCTACTACTAAGTAGTATATTTATCTAGAAACAGTGTCATGAGTAATGACCATTACATCGTTGTCAATAGCCAAAATAAAATTAGTAAAAGCAGTATCGTGATCTGAGATATCTGCTTTTTTTTTTGTTTTAGCAAATAATTTGTAATGCAACCAAAATGACAGAGTGCTTGAAGTTTAAAAGATGGACGGGAAACTATTTAAACTCTAACTTTAACTTTAACTGACACGGTTAAAACATTCTTAATACGCTCATATGATTCAAACTTGAATAGTTTTTTATCTTTCTAAAATGTTTTGTTGCAAAATATACAAGCACTCTAGTTGAACGACTGCATTCTAGAACGCGTACACATACCCGAAAATGAGGGACAACAGTCCGATAATTGTATGTCGTCATTAAATATCAGATTAGAAGCTTCCTCGCTCTAATAGGGGGAACAAATATGTTAACTTGTGTAACTCTTGTAGCATGAACAATGATAAACAGCCTGCAAGGACTTCTGTAAATTAACAGCTTTCGCATGAAACATCTTGATGTTCACCTCATCTAATCTTTTATTCAATGCAGGTACAAAAATCGACTTTCCTATACTGGTAAATTGACTCAAAATTTCAGTCCATTTTTTCTTTTCTTTGCATATTAAGCACTGCATAAAATTTAACAACTTTTGTCTTTTCTTTGGACTTAACGGAGCAAGTTGCAACTGACTTGACATATCACGGAATATTTACTGAAACTATCCGTCAATTATTTTGATTTTACAATTAGACTTTTCTGACAAAGTATATTTAATGTTTTATAACAAAAAAATCATAGAATATAAACACATAAAAACAAAGAATGTAGCATATATCAGTGCAAATATTTGTATATAATAGCGAAAAGGGTAGTAATATCATATATCAGTTGAGAGCAAATTATTGACTAATACACAAAATGTGACGGAAAGCAAGTGATTAAGTTCCGTGTTGAAATTGAAGTTTTTTATTCCATTCTTTTTCCATTGATTTCTCAAGTTTTTTTTCATATTTTGGTTCCGAAATTTTTATCACTGATTAGTTTTATGAAATACTATATACTAAAATTATTATGGGATAAATTTTATTACTACTATAAAGAAGAAACTAAAGTTTGTGTCTGAATTTGCAATTAAAATTACCTCAATTTTTAACAGTCTAAACCTCGCAAATTTTATAGATTATAAAAAAATGAAATACTAAATAGAATATTTCGATATATGAAAATAGCTTCCGGAAAAACTATTTCAGTTAAATGCAAGCAAATATACACAATTTTTCATTTTGAAAAAGGGGGGTTGAAACTCTCCAATGTACTACCAGTCATTAAAACGACTATTTAGAAAAATGTGACCGTACGAAATTCTGACGACAGGGCAAAAACTAAAGAAGACATATTTATCTTTAAGTTAAGACCATTTTTAGCCGTGTGTTATTTGGGGAGATTAAACTCGCGATCTAGACGACTTTTTACACTTCTGTCACCGCACTATATGGAACAAATATTCAATAACATGTATACGATTAGAAATATAAGAAATAGATATTAATAATTTCCATTATATTTTTTAAGTAACTTTAATAATACTGCAAAAGGGGGGGGGGGGGACGGGACGTTCATGTTAATGAAGTAGATGTGCGGGGCAACAGAGATACGGGGTACACACGTGTGTGAATTCTTTGTCGAGTCCTTAATATATCTTGCTAATAGTCTTAAGTATTATAATCTTTTGTATACATGTACCTAGTCGTGAATATATATATAACGATCATTTTTATATAGTTTTAAAAAAAAAAAACAGTGTATGTACTTTGATCCAGTTGTTTGCCACCTAAATTGTTATATAACGGAGTCTGTTTTAAACAACTTAAACACGATTTAAACTTGAGGCATGTTGCACTATATAGAAAAATTTCTCCCGGTCATACAGCTTCGAAGGCATGTATTTTCTTTCTTTATTTCCTTTCAACTTTGTCTCAATTTCAAAAGTTTCAGCTCATTTTGTATTTTCTGTATAATAGTTTGTAATTGATTGATTGTTGGTTGCTTAGTGTTCAGTGGCAAATATTTCATGTATGTTTAGAACAAGAAGATGTTTGTGTAAAATATGACTCGCTACTCATCGGAGTTTCAGAAGCATTGCATAATGACTTAGGTTTGCATTTACATCTTAAAACCACCTTATGCAGATATTTTGTATTTCATTAATTCCTAAAATATTTGTGAAAATTCGCCAACCGTTTTTTAGGTTAAGCCGGAGGAAGTTTTCTTCTCTCTCTATAAACATAGACTGACGCACATCTTTTAAATCTGTCTTTTCTATTCATATTTTCATAAAGTATTTGTAGTGTCTTGTCTTGTCTTGTCTTGATATAGGGAAACCATGTTCAGGTTTAACACAGGTAAAAAATATCAACAGGTAAATGTGGCGCAATTTGATTTCACTTATTGGCGCAATTAATACCATTAAAATAGAAAAGAGTGGCGAAATTGATACCTTTTCAAAACTGCAATTGGCGCAAATTGATTCTGCCCATAAAATGAGAATATGAAGAAAAAAAAGTGACACCGATGACCGATGGGTCTTTCCTGCTAGAAGTTTCTCTAAAACAAACATGTTTTTTTAAAAATTAAATCTGTTCAATGGGTACCTTTTACTACCCTACGGAGGTACCAGTTGTTTTTTTTCAGGGAGAGGGGGAACTAGGATTACATTTGAAAAAGGCAGGACGGGATTTTTGAGTTAAGAAAAGGCAGAATGCGAAACTTGGCCAAAAAAAAAACCCAAAAATTTAACTTGCTTACTATGCATAATATTATCAATCTAGAATTGAATGAACCTGATAACCCTCAGCCCCCTTTTCCAGACCACCTACTCCTACGCGCGTACACCTTTTATGTCTTATGACAAGTTTTAGCCAGCAATGATATCACAATAGCAATTGTCGTATAAGATGTTAAATGCATAATGATGTTCAAAATAAATGTAATTTAAATTAACCAAGACGCATAGGATTTAAATATTACCTATTTATATCTATAATCAATGTTTTGACACCGTCCCCAAATTTTAAGTCTAATTTGTCAACCTCAGCGACGAGAATATACCTTTTCGTAACAAGTCTATTACTTATAAGTTTGTCAAATGATTAAAAATATCAACCGTATTTAATCTTCTCGATTTTGTAAATATACGATATGGACTTAATACTTACTATGAGTATTTTCTATACAAACGTGTAATTCAGTGGTTGTCGTTTGTTTATGTGTTACATATTTGTTTGTCGTTCATTTTTTTACATAAATAAGGCCGTTAGTTTTCTCGTTTGGATTGTTTTACATTGTCTTATCGGGGGCTTTTATAGCTGACTATGCGGTATGGGCTTTGCTCATTGTTGAAGGCCTTACAGTGACCTACAGTTGTTAATGTTTGTGTCATACTGGTCTTTTTGTGGCTGTTGTCTCATTGCCAATCATACCACATCTTCTTTATTATATGTGTTAAGAAAGAATCGTGTTACGCTCGTAAATGCTTAAGTTGATCCGTAAGCAACTGAAATGTCTTTTAAGGGCTGTTAATCATTCTAAGTGCCTTTTGTTACACTCTTAGTCACTAAAACAGTATTAAGATACTAAAAGTTAAATTGATGACGGGGGGGGGGGGGGGGGGGGGTAGGACCTTTATCAGGACTCCGGGATAGGATGTTTTAAGGGTAAATTGACAGAAAGTCACAGGACAAAAAGTCACAGGACATTAAGTCACAGGACAAAAATTCACAGGACATTAAGTCACAAATTTGATAGGACAAAAAGTCACAAGACAAAAATTCACAAATAATTTGTTGACAATTTTTTTAATATATAAGAGATATATCTTGAAATATTTACTTTTTGTTACATATATTCATATTGAAGTTAAGCAAAATTGTCATTTTACTTGTAAAATGCAGATTTATTAAATTTTTAGCACGCAAAGGGTATATTTCTTGGCACCATGAAGCCATTAAAGTGCCAAGCCACTTTGACATTTTGTTTTCTTAGAAATTATTTGATTATCTTTAATAATTTTTGCCATAAATTTTGTCTACAAAGTTGGTTTATTTGACAATAGTTCAAGAAAAATACATATTTTTTTTTAGATAAGCAATTTTAATTCAAAGAAAATAATCTAAAAAAAATATTTGTGACTTTTTGTCCGTGACTATAAATCTGTGACTTTTTGTCTTGTGACTTTCTGTCCTACATTCTTTTTAAGCTCGGGACTTCGGGATTGACCCTTTCGGGATCCGGATTTTTTTATTTTTTTGTATTTTGGGATGTCGGGATTTACTTTGTTTAAATTCGGGACCTCGGGATTTCGTGTTTTTAAGCCCGGTATTTTGGGATCAGGACCCCTCCTATCCCCCCTCATTAATTAAAACATGTACTAGTATTAACTATTAAACAGTTTCAGCGATCAGTGCAATGTTGTCATGGTAATCAAACGAAATTCACGGAAAAATGAAAATATGACTTTACTATTTATATAAGTAAAACATTCTGGACTGTTATTTTTATCTATCGTAAGTTCCAGGTCTGAGATTCTAAGCTAGTGATTTTGCTTACTCCAATAATTTTTTCTTTGAACTTTTCCTTCTCTTTTCAAAATCATTAGATTGATAAATAAGTTCTCGTGTCATAATAAGACAAAAACACAAATGTCGTAATCATTTTAATAACGATTATATAATATTTAATATGGAAAACGGCATCATTGACCCTTCGGAGCTTGACTCCTTTCGTCATTAAATAATTTACCCATCTATTTAAATTGTTTCTTCACATTTGTTTGACTACATGTATATATTCTAAAGCTACGTGTGTGTACATACCTCTACATGTGTAAGTTTCGACGATTCCTCGTATATATAACGTCGTATATTTAATGCTATCTTCAGAGTTTCAGAGTTTTCATTTTTTTACCAAGTGGGTTCTTTCAATTTTCCACAAAACCATATCGTAAATTCTCTAAATTCTTGTGAATGATCGAATAACACAACTGATTAAACATGTTAAAGTCTTATATTTCAATTATTCATAACACCAAATCCAGTGGCCAGGCCTCAAGATATCACTCAGCATGACGCTTAGATTTTATAATTTACGACATGTCAATATGCGACTTTGATGTACATAGTCTAACCATGGGTGTAAAAAGTTTTTTGAAATTGTTAGGTTATTTTTTTTTAATTTTTTTTTAATGCAAACTGCTATTGATATTTTTGAGGGTTGTACGAATTATTAATTTGCTTTCAGTGGATATTAACAAAATTCGGTGTTAATTAAAGAATTGAATTTTAAACGGAATTCATATTTATTATTTAAATAACAGTAAAACTAATCGATCATACATTGACATTGCAAAAAAAGTGCTTGGAATGGAAGCAATAATGTATTATATATCAATATACTTCAATGGTCACACTGGATACTGCATGCTCATATTAATTATTTTTTAATAGACTGTTTTTTTTTCTGACAGAACAGCTAAATGATTGCGTGTCACCATTTGTCTGGTTGTAACTTGGGGACAACTGTTATTCCACACGAATCTAAATAATTCATGCACACTTTGTAAAGAGATTACATTTTATTGATGTTTATTAATGTCAAATATTATAAAGGGACTACATGTAGCCGAATGTCTGATAGCAAAAGTATTCTTTTAAACAAAAGTAATCGCTCGCCTAAACTTCGCTTCAAAAATTTGCAAAATTATTTTTTATTATATTAAAAATTTCAAATCGTTCGCTCGCTCGCCCCAATTTTTGAAGACATGTGATATTATGTTTTTTTAAGGAATATATATAAATATGATTTACTTGTGGCCAAACCATTATTTACTTGTGAGTAAATTAATTAGTTTTGAATATATATATAGACTAAAGATCAAGAATTTGTTGTTTATTATACGTTCACCGTGCATGCATGACACTTATACGAGCATGTTTGATTTATATTTTCAAGTTTCTTTTTATCAATTAAAGAATTTCATTTCTCTTCTATTGTCATATAAGTCAGATTTTAATTCGTTTATTCAACGGAAAACCTCAACGTTATGTGTATACATGATATTCGAAAGTTTTGTTTATGTCGTAAGAACTGATAGGGATTTGATAACCGTCCGATCTGTAAAGTATGGAAAAGAGATGAGGAAGCGATACATATAATTATTTTAATAACGATGGGAAATGCATGCCCGTTTACATATTAACAGAACTAATATGTTTGTTGACCCTAAACTAGTCGTATCATCAAACGCATCACACAGTGCGCAAAACGTGACATCACACTGGGTGCACAACATGCCTCATAACTGCATTTCTTTCATTTAATAGACGGGTGGTATGAAACAGTCCATTTGTAAGCAATATTCAATTATTAACACATCATATGTTTGGACAGAAGTATTCAAAATTTTAAATTTGTGTTAAAAATCGGATTTTTTTTTTTATTGAGGAGAATATATCGAAAAAAAACTGCTTTCTGGGACGGTGGCTATGATAGCACCTGTGGGTGCACCACATACTGACACGGTAAGTAGAAATTTCACAAACATTTGATACAAGTAATATCTAAAGTATTGTTTATTTTGTATGTGAACGTAACATCTGGGAACCGTATATCTAACATATAAATATGTTGCTGGTAACAATTTCCATATTTCAAATAAATGCGATATATGGTCGTTAGTTTTAATTCTCGTCTAAGAAGCATCAGATCGATTATTCGTGTCGGATTATATATATATATATTTTTTAATTAAATTGTTTTTAAAAATAATGTTCACGATTTTGACCGGGCTTTTTATTTTTTTGGTAAGTTTTAGTTCAAAGTTGAAAATTTAACTTCATCTTTTATAAACAAGGAAGACTTCTGGTCAGTTCTCCCCGGTCAATTTTTAAACCTTTTTACGTAATGTAAATACATATTATACATTGTATATTTCTTTATATCATATTATTTTACATAAAAATTATCTTTAAGCACTTCATTTTACAGATTTTGACCAGGTTTTAAATTCGTGAAATTAAGATTTAAGGTTCCAAAACGAATTGCCAGTCACGCTAAGACTCGGAGACTAATTCCGGGCGGTCATCTTTTTGGTGAAAAGGCATACCTAAATCATTTTTTGAGCTGATAGTATATTGTATAAGCTTTTCAAATCCGTTTTAATTATTAATCTATCTTTAGCGGTTCCAGAGATATATACAAATTTCTCCGCGTTTTCCACTTCCGTGTTTTAGGCACCGAGGGCTCCCCTTTTTATACCTATTACCTGTTATCTGTTACTTAGTGTTTATCTTCCTTCTCTAGCAGGAGTTTCGCTTTGCAATGTCTCGTCTGCTTTACTTATGATTATTTTGATAGTTAATTTTTGGAACGTCTATAATATCAGGTGTGTACTAGAAGTGTCAAATGCGCTTAATGCGCTTAATGTATTTTTGTCCATCTGATGAACTAAACCTTTTCAAATGAATTTTATAGTTCCTTCTTATGTTGAACTGTTATACCACTATCTCAGGTTAGGGGAGGGTTGGGATCCCGCTAACATGTTTAACCCCGCCACATTATTAATGTATGTGCCTGTCAAACACCAGGAGCCTGTAATTCAGTGGTTGTTGTTTGTTTATGTGTTACATATTTGTTTTTCGTTCATTTTTTTATGCAAAAAAGGCCGTAAGTTTTCTCGTTCTAATTGTTTTACATTTTTATTTTGGGAATTTTTATAGCTGACTATGCGGTATGGGCTTTGCTCATTGTCGAAGGCCGTACGGTGACATATAGTTGTTAATGTTTGTGTCATTTTGGTCTCTTAAGGATATTTGTTTCTTTTGGCAATCATACCACAACTTTTTTTTAGATTAGAATTGTCAATGGTTCATACAAAGAGTTCAAGGTCAGATGAACCATGACATACAGATCTCTACAAATATCCCTTAGACCAAATAAATGTGTTCCGATCCTTACAATGCATTAGAAACGGAGAAATGTAAAAGTTATGCTTGGCCAATTAATGCGAAACATAAGGTCAAAATATACGAAAGATAACTTGTTATATCAAATTAATAATTTGTTATATCAAATTGTAAAAAGTAAATAAGCACGACGCTAAAAGGCTTCCGTAAAAAATAAATGAAATAGAAAATTTTGTCCATCTAAAAGTAAAACAAATATGTTCTTTTTTCTTTTTTGTATTAGGTGGAAATGCCAGAAGAAAAGAAAAAGACAAATGCAAACTCACAAGGGAAACGGAAACCAACCTCCTAAAATGGCACATCATGCTCATCTGGAAAGAAAAAAAACACAAAACAACCCTCCTCAAAGAATAAAACCAAGCAAAACAGTATAGGAAAATAGTTTTTAAATAAAAAAGAAATGGAAAAAACAGAGCAGCTCAAGAAAAGAATCTGGTAGGAATATAATTATTCTTTTATTTTTTTTAATAATGATCTGTTTTTTAGCTCACCTGGCCCAATGGGCCAAGTCATCTTTTCTCATCACTAGGCGTCCGTCGGCCGGCGTCTTTCATCCGTCGTCCGTTAACTTTTACAAAAAGTTTCTCTGATGAAACTTCTGAGCCAAAATTTAAGCAAACTTGGCCACAATCAACATTGGGGTATCTGGTTTAAAAATATGTCCAATGATCCGAACAACCAACCCAGATGACCGCCATCGCTTAAAATAGAACAACTGGGGGGTAAAAGTTAGATTTTGGCTTATATCTCTGCATCCAAATCATTTAGATCAAATTTGACAAGAAACAATGGGTTTTCAGGTTCATATTTATCTGTCCTGAAATTTTCAGACGATCGGACAAGCTGTAAATTGTTTTTGTTTTTTTGTACCTGAATAACTTTGAGGCCTGAAATTTTAGTTGTTATCTTGAATATTATTATTGATAGAGATAGAACTGTAAACAGCAATAATGTTTAGCAAAGTAAGATCTACAAATAAGTCAATTGACCAAAATGATAAATTGACCCCATAAGGAGTTATTTCTCTTTAAAGTCAAATTTAAAAAGTTTTCGTAATCTTTAAAAAAAGTCTTCTCCTGAAACAACTGAGACAAATTTAATCAAACTTGGCCAAAATCTGCATTTTGGTATATAGTTATGTGTTCGATTACCCTCCTAACCAACCAACATGGCAGACATGGCTAAGAATAGATTGATTGATTGATTGTTGGTTGCTTAACGTCCAGTGGCAAATATTTCATGCATATTCAGGACGAGAACAAATTCACAATAAATACAATAGGTAAGTTGTTATAATAGAGGATAATGGTCGGGGAAATTTGGACTGCCACTGGCAAATGAGGGTATATTGGATAGAGACAGAAATTTTGCCTTGCAACAGGCCACCTACGGATCCCTCAAAAAAAATGTTGCAAGGGTTCTTAACGTGCAAAGAGCGTGGCACTCTCTTTACACGAGGCATCGGATTTAACGTCCCCCTTCTGACCGGACATGACTGCGAACTTGATACATCCCGCACAGCCAAACGGACGCCCCACTTCGGGATTCGTTTTATAGAATAGACAACAGGGAGAAATGCAGTTCTTGACTTGCATCTCTGAAATTAAAGCAAACGTTGCAACGGTTGCATTATTTCATGCATCAATTGTAAATAAAAATATAAATGTGAGCAATGAAGCATCTTGTTCTATCTTACAGTCACCTTTTGCTAAGTGTTCCGAGAGACTGTACCGAAGCCATCTGGTTAGGAATAAGAGGCCCAAAAGGGTCCTTAACAAGCATTTTTCTAGTTTAAGGATAATAACTTGTGTATGAATATTTCTAATGGTTTGAAATTTTACAACAATGTTAAAAACCACAAGTAGAAGGTTATGATTCTGTTTAGGGGTTATGGGGCCAACAATATAAGTATGAAGGGCCAAAAAGGGGTCCAAAACCAGCCTTGTTTTCTAGTTTCCAAACAATAACTTGTGTGTAAGTGTATGGATCTCTCTGAAATTGTACCACATGTTTCATGTAACAAAAAGAATGATGGAATTGAGTTTGAGGTTAATTGCCCCAATCATGAAGGAATTACAGGCAAAAAAGGGCGAAAAAGAAGCATTTTTCTAGTTTCAGACAATAACTTGTGTTAGAGTGTATGAATCACGCTGAAATTGTACTGTAAGGTTCCAGATGAAATCTTCAATTTGCACAGTAACAGTAACGAGCAATAGCTATAGATTTACAAGCTTTTAGGCCACATTTATTTTGTGTCAAAACCGATATTACTAGTAAGTTACATATTTGACCACATTCCAAATTCAGACAGTACCAAGCTTAAATGTTGTGTCCATACTTGCCCATTTGTTCAGGGTTCGACCTTTGCGGTCGTGTAAAGCTGCGCCCTGCGGAGCATCTAGTTTATATAGATAAGACAGTTTTATTGTTTGACTAGTTATTTTGCGGCCCTTTATAGCTTGCTGTTCGGTGTGAGCCTAAGCTCTGTGTTGAAGACCGTACCTTAACTTATAATGATTTACTTTTATAACTTGTGACGTGGATGAAGCGTTGTCTTATTGTCACGTTTACCACATCTTCCTATATTTATTAACATTTATTATTACTCTGATTCGATTCATGCATAGTTTAAAATTTTTTGTCTGTTGTTTCTTACACTTTATCATCTTCGCTTGACAATGGTTACAATGTTATGCCCATTTCAACTACACAGCGATTTCTTTTAAGATGGTACTCTGACTAGAATCTTGTATTTGACGACACATGATTGCAATTACTTCTTATCCAATTTGGTGTAGAAAAATCCAGAAAATCAAAATATCATTTAACAAATTATAGAAAATATGTGTAAAAATCTTCACTTCAAGGTCATAAAAATTTTCTTTTTTCTTTAAGTGAAAGAGTACATGTAGTCGATGTTTTGAGCAGCATTTTTATATCACCGTACTGCCTTTAACAATGAGCAAACTCCATACCATGTAGTCGATCAGCTATACAACAGCACGAAATGACAAATGTAAATCAATTCTAATAAGAAAACCAACGGCCTAATTCATGTACAAAAAAGTCAAAGAAAAAAAATATGTATCGGATCAACAAACGACAATCTCTGAATTACTGGCTTCTACGGATATACAACATACATACAGAATGTAGCGGGGTTAAAAAGTAAAATCACAAAAGTATAGAGCTCAGAGGAAAATTCATTCGGAAAGTCCCTTATCACATGGCAAAATCAAATAAAAAAACACATTAAACGAATGGACAACAACTGCCATATTTCTGACCTGGTACAAGCATTTGAAGTGTAGAAAATGGTGTTTTGAACCTGGTTTTATAGCGCTTAAACTTTCACTACTGCAGGTGGTTTCAAACTGTAACTTTTTCATCGGGAATTCATTAAAATAATGGTCAAGCATCCTCTGTTTTGTCACTATTTTTTAACGAGGCATGCATTGCCATTTTTACTGCAAGGAGTCAGTGATTTTCTCCTGGAACCATGATTTTCTAAACCAATGAAAATTGTCGCCATGATATATCCAAGGTCGCTAAAAAGTCAGCTCTACGAACCAAAAACCGACACCAGAGACACGAAAATAAAAGCAGTAAAAAGGTGCAACATATAAAAGTCGAAAAAGGAACAAATAAGTAATGAATAAGTACTGGGTATCAGTCGAATCAATCAAAAACGGGTACATACGCGCTAATAGGGTAATTTCAGCTCTACGAACCAAGTACCAACACCAGAGACACGACATTTAACAGTAAAAAGGTGCAACGTATAAAAGTCGAATAAGAACAAATAAGTAACGAATTATTGGGTTCCGAATGATGCACAATAACCACATGGCAATCCTTTATTATTTTTTCTACATTCACACATGCTCATTAAACATGTTAAAGGCCCTTAATTTTAATTGAATGTTACAAGTTACAACTGGGACCAAAATAATCATAGCCACACTGATACAAAATTCTATCTTCAACTGCCAAGAGTGTAGAGGAGGGGACTTGATCATATCCCTTAATCAGATTAAAAATAAAATTATGTTGTTTTTTATGAATATAGTATTATTCTAGTTAAGTTCATGTTATTGATACATCTTTATGTTTTAGACAGAGAACACAATTAGGTTGTACTTTACTTTTTTTTTTAGATAAAACAAAGGCAACAGAGAAACGGAAACAAAGTACATTCTTATGTGAACTAATAATACTATTACCAGAGAACTGCAGGAAGAGACAACCTAAGACATTTCTTAAAACTAATTTTGGTTTTTGATCTGATAATGTTTTGTTGATATTGTGTTACAATGCATTTATCTGTTGTAGAATTATTATTTGTGTTTAATTAATTGATCATATTTCATCTTGGAGTGACTTTACATAGTCTCATTACTTCTGTTATTACCGGAGAAATGAATGGCTTTGTTTACCAATGTGCCAAAACTAGCTAACAGTAGTGTACTGTTAGAATTAGAAAAAAGTCTTGAAGGACAAGAATAGATATGTTCTAAAAATTTCTTTAACCAAATATTAGCCTGGGAGTAGGGGATAGGAATCGGGGACGCATGTTCACCCCTTCTACTGTACATAGGGCCTTTCAGTTTACTGCACTTTAAACATAGGCGGATCCAGGGGAAGGGGCCCTGGGGGTCCACCCCCCTTTTGTGGGAAAAAATGGTTGATTATATAGGGAATCACTGCAGCATGAGGTCAGTCAGCACCCTCCCCCTTATGAAAAGTTCTCTATCCGCCACTGTTAAAAAGTGCAAAGAACCAATTCGTCAGATTTCCCCCTCCTTATTGTCTCCCCCTTATTAATATTATATAGTTATATGTATTTGGTGTTTTTCACTATTGTTTTATGTAAGATGTATGTGCTAGCTATTCAAAATTTAGTGAATTTACTTCAGCATTTCAGCGTTCAAGTCTAAAATGAGTTCTAACAAACAAGTGTCATGTAATTCATTTGTACTTGTTTAAATGTACTTCATGTTTTTTTAAATCTCTTAAAAGGTAAAGATTTTTTTTTTTAATTTAGAGAAATAAAATTTCCTGTGGGAAAAAAAAAATAACGGAAAAAAAATATATACTAAGAAAAGATGAAGCTTTTATAGGAAACGAAATGACAATTTTTCACATGGCTATAAATGCACTTAAGAAATTTCTTCCAACCAGTATCACTGGTATCACTGTGGTGGAGACTTTATACAGAATAAAATGATTGTTTTCTTTCTGCTGTAAAAGTTCTTGGAAGAAATTTCTTCCAAGATTGAGTCTTAAAAGGGAGTGCCTTATTTGTGTTATTATATAAATATGTTTCTTTTTTTAATATGTTGTACATTATGTTGAATAACTAATAATGTTTTGGCATTTATTTTTTTGCTAAATTCAATTGAAACTTCTGCAGTGGAAAGATTTTTGTTTTTATGAATCTTTAAATTTTTTCTTACTGTTGTAAAAGTAACTGGAATAAATTTCGTCCAAGAAGGAACATAGAATAAGTGAACTATCTAGTGTGTTGAACAAATGGACAATAATTTGTAAATACAAGTTTTGGATGATTTAATATTACTTGGAAGAAATTTCTTCTAACTTGAGAAGGGATACAAAATGAATTGAAAAAGTTGAGTATATGAACCTAAATTGTATGATACTTTATTGGAATTTAAATAAATTTTCTAATTTGTCGGAAGAAATTTCTTCCAAGGAGTCGGGAAATTGTAAATATATTACAAGTTTCTATATTTGTTTGAATGATTTGATATTACTTGGAAGAAATTTCTTCCAACTTCAGAGAGGACGAAAATTATCACAAGTTAAGTTTATTAACTAAAATTGCCTAGTACTTTATTAGAAATGATTTTCCTAATTAGTTGGTAGAATGAAGTGAACTATCTGTGTTAAAAAATTGAAATTAATATGTAAATGTATCAAATGTTTCTATATTTAATGGGAGAAATTTTGAATGGTTTGATATTACTTGGAAGAAATTTCTTCCAACTTGAGAGAGGATGAAAACGAAATGAACAAGTTGAGTTTATTAACTGAAATTGCCCACTTTATTATAAATGAATTTTCTAATTAGTTGGAAGAAATTTCTTCCAAGAAGGAACATTAAATGAAGTGAACTATCTGTGTTAAAACATTGAAATTAATATGTTTAAATGTATCAAATGTTTCTATATTTGATGGGAGAAAATTTGAATAGTTTGTTATTACTTGGAAGAAATTTCTTCCAACTTGAGCGAGGATGCATATGAAGAGTTTACTAACTAAAATTGTATACTTTATTGGAATAAAATACGTTTTCTAATTTGTTGGAAGAAATTTCTTCCAAGGAATCGGGAAAGTTTTATGAACAAAATGTAGGGCACGATTATTGCTTTCCATTTTATTCATTTATAGGTTACTGTTCTTCATTTCATTGTGATTTGAATATTTTGTAAAATATAAATAGTAATTCAATATATATATATATTATAAAATTGTCATATTAATGATGCTTTTTTCTCCATGTGTTTCCTTTGTCAGAGAAGAAATTTCTTCTAACACTGTTTGTTTGCAAAACATACCCATCAAAAGCAGAATATTAGCATATGAAATTGCAGAATTAGGTATTTTCACCAAAACAGCAAATATCGACCTCTAAAAAGGACATTCCTGGATTTTCCTTTTTTACTTTGGACTCTCTTAAATGCAAAAGAACATGCATGAACTGCATACATGAAAATGCTAAAAATATTACGTTACTTGAATTGTGTCACGTTACTGGGCGAGAGTACATGTACCAAAATAGGATTCAGATATATACAATTTAACAAATACCTAATTGCAATTGTTCGTTTGTTCATTTTATCTATCTAATTGTAATAAATTATCAATAACAATTTGTAAAACTAAAAATAAAGATTGATTCAATTTAATACATATGATCAAATAACATTTTGTTTATATAGATTAGACCGTTGGTTTTCCCGTTTGAATGGTTTTACACTAGTAATTTTGGGGCCCTTTATAGCTTGTTGTTCGGTGTGAGCCAAGGCTCCGTGTTGAAGGCCGTACTTTAACCTATAATGGTTTACTTTTTAAATTGTTATTTGGATGGAGAGTTGTCTCATTGGCACTCACACCACATCTTCCTATATATATGTATGGTCAAATCGTACTGGACCGTACGCGTATACTCATACAGTCCGACCATACGCGTATGGTCGGGTCGTATGAGTATACGTTTACGGTCCGGACCGTTCGCTTACGCTCCAAATACTCATATGGTCTGGAACATATATACATGTATGAGTTACAAAACAAGACAAGCAAACACACATTAAGTATAATTAAGTATAAATCAATATGACACTGTTAAAACTTCATGAAATCTTTGGGAGTTGAGACCTTAGTTTACCTCCTAAATTTCCTCATTCATCAATCGAAAAAAAATGACTACCGACCCTAATGATACGCTCCAGGACTTATAACTTACCAACAAATTCAAGTATTTAACTATTCACCTAGTCTGTATATCAACCATGGTGTGTTCCTAAAAGGCGAATACGGAATATGGAACGGAAACGATAACGGAAAGAAATAGTAACAAGGACGGAATTATGGGGGAACTACACAACTCAATAAAGAAGGAAATAACGAAATCACACAATAAACACTAGTTTTAATCAAAACTTATCAATTATTGCCATGTATTGCCATTTGTATGTGTGAATGATTGAATTGGGTATACTAGTGATATATATATTGTATTTTATTGTATGAATGAACGAATGTTAAGTGTATATAAAAAAAGAAGATGTGGTATGATTGCCAATGGTCAACTATCCACAAAAGACCAAAATGACACAGACATTAACAACTAAAGATAACCGTACGGCCTTCAACAATGAGCAAAGCCCATAC
Organism: Mytilus trossulus; assembly: GCF_036588685.1. Taxonomy (NCBI): domain Eukaryota; kingdom Metazoa; phylum Mollusca; class Bivalvia; order Mytilida; family Mytilidae; genus Mytilus; species Mytilus trossulus. Next base: position 70,880,289 of record NC_086382.1, on the reverse strand, counting down.
CGCATAGTCAGTATACGTGTATACATGTTTGTTTTAGGGCCTCAATGAAATTTTTTCTATTTCTAATTGAGTTACCCTCTTGAGATGTTATCCTTCTCTCCCCTCCCCCTCCCCCTCCTCCTCCTCCTCTTCCTCCTCCTTCTCCTCCTTTCCCTCTTCCTCATCATTCTCATCATCATCATTATCAGCGGCACTTTTATGACGAACTTAACAATACAACCTCTACAGCTAGGTCTAGTTCCCCTGACCCAATAACATATGATCTGGAGACAACAGCTGCAACTAAAACAAATTCTCCTGATGATATTACAACTTCATCAACTCTGGTGACAACACCTGCAGCTAAGACAACTTCTCTTGATGATAAAACAGCTTCATCAACTCTGTTGACAACAACTGCAACCAAAATCACTTCTCCTGATCACATAACAACTTCATCAACTCTGAAGACAACATCTACAGCTAAGACAACTTCTCTTGATGATAAAACAACGTCATCAACTCTGGTGACAACAACTGCAGCCAAAACAACTTCTGATGATAAAACAACTTTATCATCTCTGGTTACAACAACTGCAACCAAAACAACTTCTCCTGATGATAAAACAACTTCATCAACTATGGTGACAACAACTGCAGCCAAAACAACTTCTCCTGCTGATAAAACAACTCCATCATCTCCGGTTACAAAAACTGCAACCAAAACAACTTCTCCTGATGATAAAACAACTCCATCAACTCTGGTTACAACAACTGCAGCCAAAACAATTTCTCCCTATGATAAAACAACATATAAAACCACACACCATCTGACTAGAACTTCAACTCTAGAGACTAGAACATCACCTCGAGAGACTACAATATTTACACGTAAGATATCGGGTATAGTAGTTTATTATTTAAGATATTAAAGTTATAATAAGCGAAGCCAAAATATTAATCAAAATCAATGTAAGCGAAATAAGAACATATATATATATTGTAAATGTTTTGACAATATGATTTTGAATGGATGTGTTATATCAGCTTTATCATTGTTATATAAGCGTACAAAGAACACGTCCTATTCTATCTATCGAAGAGCAGAATAATAGATATGAAAAACAGAAATGCAGTTTGGTCTCGTGTTGTACTGTTACACAGCTATACAGTGTTTGGGTAGGATTGAACACTCACAAACATTTTTACTCCCTCACCTAATTCCCACCCCACCCAACATCCCCTATATACCTGTTCTATGTCGAAAGCATGTGGTGGTTGTAGTTTGTTCTGTCGTCTGTCGGCCTAAGTCATCTTTCGATAATATTGTTGAATGCATAAATAATGGTGTAAAATTAACATTTGTCTTCTCTGCTGTAGTTGCCTTCTGCAGAGTTTTATAACTGTCTATGTCTTGCTCATTGTTAAAAGCTCTGATGGCCTACGTTGTCGATAAATATGGACATTGAATAGAAATTCGTCATGTGGACTCTAGTTGATATTGTCTGATTGACAATTTCATCAATTTTCCTATAAAGCAACACAAAAACTATTTGGCCAAAATTGAAAATACGTTAATTTCATCTCCCCCACCCGGGTCAAAAATAAGCCTCTGGGGCAAAAAATAAATATATTCCACATAAATATAAAAAAAAAAATCCCCTGAATATTATTTGTTTCCTTTTATGGAAAGTGCTTGAAAGCAAAAGGATTAATTATCTAAATAATACACTTAAATTGAGCACAAACAACTGATAAGTGGCCTCGACAAGCCAAACCATTCCTGTGACCATGATATGAAATGAAGTTCAAAAAAAAAAAAAAGAACCTGAATTTCTGGTCGGATTGCAAAGGGTAGATCCGGGGAGGGGAAGCACACATTATTTTAAATGCGGCCTTATATTTCTGAATACTTTTTGGGGAAAGTCGACTGTTTAGGGAACTTGTACAGGAATTTTTCTATGAAAAACAGAGTCCGGAATAGAGAGTATAATCACTATGATAGATATGTTTCTTATACGCATGTTTCACTTAAAAGTAGATTGTACGAATGAAATGGGGGCTGCTGCATTATTGTATATCAATCCTGCATCTCATATTACTTCATTCTGTAATATTTTTATCAGCATTATATTGATTTGATTGAAGACCGTACCTTGAACTATAATGGTTTACTTTAAATTGTGCCTTGGATGGAGAGTTGCCTCATTGGCACTAATACTACATCTTCCTAGCTATATCTATTGACAAATGTAGTCCTTTAATTGCAAATATTTAACCGTCATATAGAAAAGGTGGATATTTCTTAAAATGGTTGAATTTAGTTGATCAACAGGGTAATATTTTACATAAAATTTGTTTAAATTTCAACCGTTTAAAAATTGTATATTCAAATTACTTCATTGCCAAGTATTTAATTTTATGGTCGGATTGTTGTCTCTTTGTCACATTTCTCATTTCCATTTTCAATTTTATTTGTTTACAAAATGAACTTTATAATATTCGGTTGTTTTTGTTATGTTGAACAAACCAGATTCGTTGCACAAAATTCCTACGATATCAAAATAACTTGTCGTGTTATCTTTTTTTTTTTTATTGTTGCCGTCGTATCTACGTCACTTTCATATGTGTCATAGTCTTGGAATAATCAGTTTGTAAGTAATTAATAAACAGAAAAAAATATCTGTTTATTTCTGATGAGCTTAGTAAAAGGTTTAATCACTTTATTTGCAATGACTTTTAAGTTTTCTTCCGATTCTGTACAGAATGAAGTTAGTGTAGACACAACATTTTAAAAAGCTCTGTTTACCCGCAAAAGGTATACAAAGGCTATAACATTAATTCTAACATGACGTCCTTCAAACGCTTTGAGTACACATCCGTGGTAAAATATGAATATATTGCATTGGCTGTTCCGATCGTATTCGCAAGTCATAGGTTTTTTTATGAATGTAGTAGCCGAATACATAGAATGTTGACGTTATAACTTAAGCATTTTACGGGAAAATACACGCGTCTGATACTGAAATCATCACAAAAAGGAAACATAAACAAACGATGCTCAAATGTGGTATTAGTCCATTTTTTTATACATAGAAGACATATAAGTAAATTATTATTAAAATTCATCTAAATACGTTATTGCAAATAGTTTGAGCATGTCACTTATTCTGTTTGCTCCGTTGTTTACGCCAATCTAAAAGTGCGTTAATTTATGGGAACGGCAAATATTTGCTTTACAGAGAGCGCTTTAATCCAAAAACATTGCCGTATTTGTCCTATTAGAATCGAAATAATTCATGGGGGCTTGAATATAATATCTAGATTTTGCCACGGGTTGTCCCTTTATGCCGATATTTTACCCCTCGGTATCGCTCAAGGTAAAATATGTGTCATAAAGGGCCAACCCGTGGTAAAATCACGATATATTCAAGCCCCAATGAATTATTTCTTAAATGAACGTCAATCGTAGTATTATATATCAGCCTATGCATTCACTTGTCATATAATATAAGGGAAAAACCTTGCAATGTCATTGGCTAGCTTTTCAAATAGTTTACATACCAATCTTTGCTATACATACGTTTCCTTAACCAATCGAGCGAAAGATATTTTAAGTTGCTAAAACATTTGATAAACGTACTTTTTTGTGTATACAAGTGCATTGTAAGATATTTGATAAAAAGTTTTCTCTTAGCCTATTCGCGCTTCAAATTCTTCATTTGAAATGTTTCAGTTAAAAATTATACTGTACCATCTATAAACTTTAACTTTAAATTTCTGTTTATCATAAGATATATAGCCTAATTTAAATTTAAACCTGTGCCTTTGTCTATCATTAAATGGACAATAACTTATTATTACTTTATTTGCAATTTTATTAAAGAGAATATTTACTTAGTACTGATAACGCTCTTAGGTGATAACATCCATCATATGATGACATCATAATACCCCTTCTTTATCTTGGGTGTATCGCGATAAAATATGACCTTTTTCAATCGAAGGCTTAGAACTTATTTTTACGATATTGATCAATACTTTTCACTTTTAAACTGTACGTAGACGACCATGTTGTTATATTTGTTTTGTACATGCCTTCTTGTGTATTGTGATGCCGCTTGCGATAAAGATTTTGGTCCGGAGGGATTATCAGAATGTGTCTTAATACAACCGCAATATAAAAGTTACCAATGGACAACATGTCTTTCAAATTACTTTATTAAAATGGCATCAAATGGGAAGCATTACTGTTTGGACGACAATACCTACTGTTTGTATCAGTGTATGATAGAATTCTACAATGTGGATGATGGAGAAGTTTACCAAAATTGTTCATGTTTAGGATACGATTCTGTTCCGAAATATTCCAATATCTCACTTCCCGATGTGTGTTATGTTCCGACTGGATTCGATTGTAATTGGTATAATGATTGCTTTAGAAAGAAATACTCGTGTTCAGGAATTGATGATGGCGGAATTACATTTCAAAGAGAGTTTTGCTCATTATATGATCAACATCAACATAAATTTAAACCAATAAATCAGATTTTACTTGCCAATATTCGGAGATGTTTACAAGTTGATATGGTACGTATCGTACGTCCATGGATACAGTATGAGTGTAGTGAAATAAAGAATTTAAGCGTCAGTGTAAATAAACAATGTTTCACAAGCCAGGAATTCCAAAATGTCACTCTATCACTATGTGATATGAATGCGGATAATTTTTGGAGCTTAGCTGTTACTCTTTTGGAGTCACTTTACAAACAAAATGGCAGTAGCGACGGCATAAGTAATTTATTGGAAGCTAAAAGTTTTTGTTCAAATAAGGATATAATAATGCAAACAATTAATACAACTGTGCTGCGTATCAAAACAACTATTGAAACACGTCATACATTTTATGATAACGCGTTCAGAAGTACTAAAATGGCGACTGATGTTGTTACAAAACTTGCAGAGTTGATGCTTTGGAGACAACATGGGTTATCATGGCATGCTTGGGTAGATACGAGATTTCAAAATATATCACCTGAAAAAAAATCTATATTTATATTACTAGCATCAAAGCAATCATACGATATGAATTATAATGACCCTAACCGTACAGCAAGAGTGTTTGACCGTAGCCGTACACCAAACGTTTACGACGCCGTTGATAATTTAGCAAGTGGTATCTCTGAAGGGATGTTTGTATCAGTTAACAAACAAATTGTCACTATTCAATCACTTGAAGCGTGTGTTGATCTTCTATGTCAACATATTTATCTCAGCACCGATTCGACCGAGACAAGAGGTAGATTGCAAAAAGATTTAGTCTAATTATAACAAAGGGTCGACATGTATTACTCCGACTGAACCTGTCTATATTTACTCTGATACTTAGACTCCGTTATTTAGATATTGCGACAATAGTTTGCTCCCTTTTAGTCGATTCACTCGTTTTTTTGCTTGTTTAATGTTATGTGAATTTTTCAATGTTTAAAATTTCAACAAATTTGTTTAAAGCTTGAAATTTGAATTTTCATAGATACAAAAAAATAAATATTACTTAAACTTTTAAATAGTACATGTGGTAAATGTTCTTCAAATCATTTCTCGAACAGTTTTCATCCTACTTTTTGAACATTTTAAAGTCTGTGTTTATGATTGTTTTGCATTCATAAGATTAAGATGAGACATTCCTATCCTAAATTACACATGCTAAGGTATTTAATATCAGTACATCACTCAGGTGTAATAACGTGAAGACGTAAGGGTTCTCAACTTGTTTACCGATCTCTTGATTCATTACTTTCAAAAAGGTAAATAATAATACCATTTACAGTTTATATAAAAAGTTTATCCTACAATAAAAAGTAGTCAACATTACTATGTTATCTTTTACAAATTAAATACCAGTTAATGCTCTAGATATTGACAACGCAGTAAGGATAGTTTCCAAATTCAATAAAGGTTCTGTCGACTACTGTTCTTATAAAAAAAATTATTGAATAATTGGAATATTATTCTTTTACGTTAAACAATTGTCTTAGGTATGCATTGTGGCAAAATAAATGCTGTGATTAAAACGTGATATTACTGGTGAGTAAAATAAAACAGTAGATACCTTTGTTATCATCATCAAAGATACAAGGCTTATGATATTGCTTCCATACGTTTTGCGATCTGAAGGACGATATTTAGTGATGCTCTTAGTCCTACATTGCAAGTATTTACCTTTTCTTTAATCGTTCATATTTTACGTCCTTAAATAATACATATACAATTTTATGTAAATAACACTGTGTGAAAGAAAATAAGATGAATTCAATGTATAAAGTTGTAGAAATATGAAACTTTGTGTTTTTACATACTTCGGTTTATAGATATTGTTTTACCTAGAATGTACAATGAGAGTCAATATAATGAACTGTGATCTGTTGTAGACTATTGCCCAGTTGAACAGTTAGAAAGTATCAATTGGTGGAAGACAGCTGCAGGAGAAACCGACCTAAAACAATGTCCACCAAATTATACAGGTACATTTGCCATGTTTATTAAGCAAACATTATACTATATAAGTCATCACCTTCAAACAGCTGGCCAAATACAAAGTGACTATGTTGGGTGGTACAGGAGAAATTTTTGGCGGAAAAAATATATTCATTCGACTTATTTAAAAATTAAAGTATGGGACGAACTAGGGTGATTGTAGGTATATATTTTCACTCCAGAGATTGGACTATTTTGCAATCATCGTCTAACAAATATTTCGGATCACACCCACACTTGATAGTGTGAAAAAGATAAGTGTGTCAATCAGACATAGTATATAACTAGCACATGTCTTGTTACAGATTTCTTAATATACTTTTTTTTATATATATACATCTGTTGTAGGGTTGTCACTGACTCAGACGTACTTATGAATATAATTATTTTCTGTGACTGTATCTTACATTAATTTGTAGGATCCTTTACTATAGATAATTTAGCTGATCTGTAACAATAACATCTTCATTGTTGGGTTGATGTTTAGACGAGTTGTATATATATATATATATATATACAACTCGTCTAAACATCAACCCAACAATGTTAGATCTGTAAATTTGCTTTCGCAAATTTTTGGTTCTTCCCTCGCCGGGATTCGAACCCATGCTACTGTGATATCGTGACACCAAATCGCCTGCACTGCAGCCGTCCCGCTAGACCACACGACCACCTGGGCTCTCAATAAAAGAGCTTTCGGTGGCCATATGTTACCTTTCCACGTCAGTTTTAATCTAGCGGCGTACTACAGTACATGATATATTAGGCATGAAGATGTTATTGTTACAGATCAGCTAAATTATCTATAGTAAAGGATCCTACAAATTAATGTAAGATACAGTCACAGAAAATAATTATATTCATAAGTACGTCTGAGTCAGTGACAACCCTACAGCAGATGTGTCCATCGGATCGCCATCAATGATGGTGATACATGGCTGTGTACATAATGTATATACAACTCGTCTAAACATCAACCCAACAATGTTAGATCTGTAAATTTGCTTTCGCAAAATTTTGGTTCTTCCCTCGCCGGGATTCGAACCCATGCTACTGTGATATCGTGACACCAAATCGCCTGCACTGCAGCCGTCCCGCTAGACCACACGACCACCTGGGCTCTCAATAAAAGAGCTTTCGGTGGCCATATGTTACCTTTCCACGTCAGTTTTAATCTAGCGGCGTACTACAGTACATGATATATTAGGCATGAAGATGTTATTGTTACAGATCAGCTAAATTATCTATAGTAAAGGATCCTACAAATTAATGTAAGATACAGTCACAGAAAATAATTATATTCATAAGTACGTCTGAGTCAGTGACAACCCTAGAGCAGATGTGTCCATCGGATCGCCATCAATGATGGTGATACATGGCTGTGTACATAATGTATATATATATATATATACATCTGTTGTAGGGTTGTCACTGACTCAGACGTACTTATGAATATAATTATTTTCTATGACTGTATCTTACATTAATTTGTAGGATCCTTTACTATAGATAATTTAGCTGATCTGTAACAATAACATCTTCATGCCTTATATATCATGTACTGTAGTACGCCGCTAGATTAAAACTGACGTGGAAAGGTAACATATGGCCACCGAAAGCTCTTTTTTTGGGAGCCCAGGTGGTCGTGTGGTCTAGCGGGACGGCTGCAGTGCAGGCGATTTGGTGTCACGATATCACAGTAGCATGGGTTCGAATCCCGGCGAGGGAAGAACCAAAAATTTGCGAAAGCAAATTTACAGATCCAACATTGTTGGGTTGATGTTTAGACGAGTTGTATATATATATATATATATATTTTTCACTCTTTTGGTCTTTTGGAAAATGTTGTTTGTGCTGTTTTTAGACCCTTCTACAACGAAATTTGTTTGACATGCACACGTATAAAAATTGCGGTTTTTATCCAACGCAGTCATAGGTTTGAACGTAGTTTTCAATTTAGACTCGTTTATATTTTTTGTTTGGGCATGTATCATATTTTCCCTCCGGTTTATATGATCCGTTCATCCTATATATTGACTCTTAAAATTCAAGAGTTAATCTAAAAATGAGGGTACTTTCTCTAAAAATGAGGGTGCTTTTTATATGGCCTTCCAAATACCGTTTCGATCCCTAACATCACTGAAGAGACATTTATTGTCGAAATCCGGATATGGTGTACTAAAGAAATATTGACACCGAATGTTTGTGGCACAACATCCTGTCCACAAGTTAACAAAAATTTTTTTCTGTGACGTATTAAATTTATAATAAGATCCATTTTGTTACAACCTGTGATCAATTTTATTTGGCAATCGCCAATGGCAGTCAGCAGGGTTAAAGAACATCAGTTGTTCGACCTGTTAGTCAAATGCGTTTTGTTTAAATATACTTTTTCACTCTTTTGGTCTTTTGGAAAATGTTGTTTGTGCTGTTTTTAGACCCTTCTACAACGAAATTTGTTTGACATGCACACGTATAAAAATTGCGGTTTTTATCCAACGCAGTCATAGGTTTGAACGTAGTTTTCAATTTAGACTCGTATATATATATATATATATATAAGTGTCTAAGAATGTAACTTTAACTGTAATTAGTGTTATAGAATTAGGTGTTATATTTTATATATTATTCCCGCAATATTTCGCTAAACAAGTATATATATATATATATAAGTTTTCCACAGACGACACAAAGGTGAACAACCATATAAAATTTTTAAACAATTTTATGATACCTATCAATTAATAATGTACATTTTATTAGGGACTACCATTTGCTTTTTTTTTCATTTTCATAGTACATGTACCTTCTGATATGTGTTTTTTGTTGTTGTTTTTTTTTTGTCTCTCAACATATATATATTTCCTAGTAATTCAGTCAAACATGTTAGTCAAAGTTTCATACTAAAAATAAATTAAAGACTAAGGTATATATACATAATATTTATGTTATATGAATTTAAGGCGCAATTACTACACAAGTAAGCCGCCTTCCAAACCCAATAACAGCAAAATCAATCAGACATATGCGTTACATCAATGAAATTAACGAAAATGTATCTTTTGTATTGATTATTTCATAAACTTTTTTATAGGTTCAATTCTGTAAATATTGACAATGCAATTTCCCATAGTACCATTTTTACTATGAAATTTAGAAAAAAATCATATCCTAGAATGGAAAGGTCATATGCTCTACAGTTTGTTTCAAATGTCATAATATAGGACTGTGTGGCATATTTCCAACGTTTACATGCACTTCTGGAGTTTAAACTAATATTGAATTTCTTAACTATCCCCACCCTGACTGCAGGATTGCCAGATATTTCAATTTAAACAATTGTTTTATATGAATATGTTTATTTACTGGTAACATTTCCAAGCTTTGTGTCTGAGATGAAGCATAGAGATTATAACTGGGAACAAGTATACAAGCAAAAATAATTATATATGAATAATATATCTCCCTAAATGAGGCGTGGTTCAAAAAACAGTTGTTTTTACAAAGTGCAACCCAATAGTATTAACGGTCTTAGCTATTATATGAATGTGTTTAATTGTAGGTAATGCTTCTCGACATTGCGACAGCAATGGTAAATGGGAAACGCCAGTATATATTAACTGTGTTAATGAGATACTTCATAAGACAACAGAAAAAGTGAGTGTGTGATAAGAACAAAAATACTAGCCTTACAACTGCCCGTCATCATTGTTTAATTTGTAATGGTCTCGAGGTAAAAGCAACGTCAATAATCCTTATCGATTTGAATGTTTGCATTCACCCCAATCTTTACACCAAATAAAAAGTAACTTTCTTCTTTTATCTCTCTATTCGATGTTAAAATTTTACAAACGTAAGTACAGAATAAAGAAACGCTAGTCAACTTGTCTAAATGAAAAAAAAATCGTATCTGGTGCGCAAATGTGAACAATAACTGCACATATCAATGGAAAATATAAGAAACAAAAACGAAATGATCATCGTATGTCAGGCAATATTGTTTTCACAACGTCTCATTTCCACTGAGTAGCTTCACAACTGGATACAGGTTCTCCGGAAGCAAAGAAACAATGATAATATAAAGTGTATATTCTTATCCCCTTACAGTAAATAACAATTCACCAGTTTGTGCACTTTAGTTCTGTGAGTAAAAAGGTGTTTAATTCAAAATACAACGTTGCTCAGAATTAAATGTGATAAACCTTTGTTCTAAGTAAACGTTAATGTTGTTTGTTTATTTGTCATTTATTTTGTAGCTGAAACAACTTGAACAGATCACAAATCCTGATCAGGCTACAGCTGCTATATCTGACATACTTGATACTGTAGATAATTCCACTGGGGATCACAACGACAAACCTCTCAAATCAGGAGATTTAAAACAGACTACGTCTATCCTGTCATCTATTATCCAAATAGGAAACTCAAAGAATGCGTCGGTCAATTCAGAGGTATATACTGTACATGAATGTTTTAAAATCAGATTTGATTTGAGACAAATGTGTTTTAAATATTAAAGACACCAGGGTAAATAAGTTTTAGTCTTATATTCATAATTTGCTGAAAAAGCCTTTACACGTTTTGAGCAAGTTTGAGATGTTGTTTGGCCTCTAAATGTCTTGCCTGTGTCTTTCTGTAATGCCAGGATTCTATTGCGCGTCTGGCGTATCAAATTATAATTTCGGTACCTTTGATAACATTTTTAGATATAAACACTGTGCACATGTAAAGGAATCTTGTCACGATACACAATGGCGAATGATTTAAAACTTCACACAATATGATATTTAAGACATGATTTCGCAGACGACGTGAGTTTATCAAGTACGATTTATTATGTGATGTGAGGCAATTTTAATAAAAAATGAACAGGTGCATTTGTTTAAAATTACATTTAATTTCAGAAATTTGCAGATGTTCTGAATTCTGTGTTGAATACAGGAAACAGCCATAGTTGGAACGAAGTAAACACGCATGTAAGTGTGTACTACACATATAACCTAATGTATAACACGATAAGGGGTATGCGAAACCTTCTTGTTTTCCTTTTACTCGCGGTTGAAAATATCTGAACTTTTTTTTACCATTGTAATATTGGCAATTGAGCGATGTATTGTTGACTTAATTTGGTTATTTTTTTAATAAAATGTGTGCACTAAAGCAAATTGGACATCCCATATATTTTTTCTCTTCCAATTCGATCTTATCAAAGCATCTGTTGGAGGTAACGCGCAACATTATATCCTATTTTTACATTCGTTTCAAACCATTGAAGATTCTTCTATAACAATTGTAACAAATGAAGAGAAAATTGCACCTATATTAAAGTCCTTTAATTAGATCACGCTTGGCTGTTCAAATTTCTTTTATGAAGAACCAGTTGCATCAGTTGTTCTATTGTTCTAACATCGGAGCGTAGATGGTTAGGGAATATAATTACATCAGCAATAACAGAATCTATTTTCAGAGCCATATTTTCTTTCTTTACAGTTTTAGTGTGTGTCATCAGCTTATAATAATTATTTTTGTAATAATTTGTATATCATCGTATATGTCCTGAAACATAGCATATTATAACTTATTACAGGATGATTCTGACAAAGGGGCATCAAGCATTATGCGAATAGTAGACAGTCTTGGTAGTCTCGTTCAAAAGAATTTATCATCAAATGAAACGAAAATCATCAGCAGAAAAAATTTAGGTATGCTTAGTTATAGACTCGCACATAGATGGCATAGCTTTCTATTGCACAACTATATTCGGAATGTTTGGTTATAATTGATATTCATCTTCGTCTTATGTAGATGAAATGCGCGTCTAGCGTAACAAAATTATAAGCCTGCTATCTTTGACGAGTTTCATAAGTGATACATGAAATTACATAAATGGGGTACAGGATGAAAAGGAAACTGTAGCTGTGGTAATGACTTACTTGGATAAAGCCGATATGTTTCCTTGTAGTTGTAATCCAAATGACATCTTACTAAACATACAAAAATCGAAACAACACATTTGCGCGTGATATGTTCCAATAAAGAAAAAAATAATAATTTCTAAAATACGACAAGAGTAACACATTTAACATTACAGAAAAGATAAACTCAGAGGTAAGATTCAGGTAATGTGTGTGAATACAATAATTTTAGTATTTGTATATGAAACGGGATAACATCCCTATTATATAATCATTAACAGTTACCATTTTATATAATAAACTTCATATTTCTTAAGTAGAAATTACAAGAAGAGATATCAAGTCATATGAGTTTCAAAATGAGGGAATGCGCTGGTATATTCAAGGACAAGGAATTATGTGACACCCCACATTATAAAATATTTTGAACATCCTGAGATTTTTATGAATACTTCACAATACTGCCTTCAACAATGAGGAAACAAGAATATAAAACATATTATAAGCTGACAAAAAACCCGGAATGATTCTGATAAAAATAATATTATTTTACTATCTTAATTACATATATGCAAACAGGTCAATCGGTTACTGTATTCACTTGAAATAAATAAATAAAATGGTGATTCCTTCAGTCATAGAAATTTCAACACTAAAGAAGAACCTGTCTTTCCCGCCAGATGTACATTCAAGATCAAAATTGTTACTTGCTGACCAACCAGCTCTAAAAGGTATATTACACTGGAATTTGTAATCCGGCTTGTCTTACTCGCTGTTGAATGAGTCAGGTATTATTGAAATTATATTCTGACTATTTGAATACTGCTTTTATAATCATTTCTATACAGAATTTTACAGGAAGGAGAAAATTTCTATTGTTGGAGATTGTCCATCGTTTAAGATACACATACATTCAGATTAGTGACACATTGTTGATACGTTCCGTTTCTCAATGACACATTTTATTACTTACTTATTTGAAAGACAAATATGATTTGTAGACTTCGAACCTCATGGTCACATTGTTTAAACGTATATTATGAGTTTTCTGTATGAGTTATTAATATGATTTTTTTCCGTAAAACAAATATATACATCTATTTAACTTATATTCTTTCAGATCAGTTTTACACAGCAGCAATGTATAAAACATTGTCGGGCATCCTGCCAACAACGGCAAATAGGTAGGCGTTTTTGGAGAGTTTATACACAAAGTTTTAGTTTGAACGATTTATAAAACTTTATGGTATATTATATATAGAAATGTTAAAAGTTACTTAAATGCCATTTGTTAGTAATCCTATTTTTTTCTTAAACAAGCGATCAATTGTTTCAACTAACAATCACTAGGAAAGTTTATCAAGATGTTGATGCTTAAAATGACAAGAGAAAATTTCTGTTATCTAAACTACATGGTTTTACTAGCAATGAATTGAATAGAATTATTTACCTTCAAACTGATACAGAACAGCCATTTTAACACTTTTAACCAGTTCTAATGCCAGTTTGAGGTGTATTGGTCAGCTTTTTATTTATAATAAAACATATTTGTAGATCAGTAGGCTCTGATGTGATGTCCGTTTCATTTGACCAAACTATCCACAATTTAGCAGAAAATATATCAATTACATTTGAACAAAATAAAAAGGTATGTATTGAGCTTCTTTTTTTCACATTCAAGTGCAAATATATTCACAGAAATTCGTAATAGGCAATTCATATAGTATTTGAGCTTATGCAAATCTATATTATCCGACTGCAGAGTACAAAATATACAAAATACAATTTGAATTACAGAATGCCTAGCATGTGGTTCCAGAACAACTGCCTAGGGTTCGCTATGAATTTAGGAAGCAAAAAGCAGACAAGGCTTAAATGGAACAGTTTGTGATAATTAAATAAAAAAAATAAAAAATTGTTGTTTCGAACATATCGTACCTGAGATCACCCCTAGTTTTTAGTGGGGTTCGTGTTGTTTATTCTTTAGTTTTCTATGTTGTGTCATGTGTACTGTTGTTTTTCTGTTTGTCTTTTTCATTTTTAGCCATGGCGTTGTCAGTTTGTTTTGGATTTATGAGTTTGAATCCCCCTTTGGTATCTTTCATCCCTCTTTTAAAGCTTCTAGTCTTTGATAAATTAACATATATATATATTATTTTTTGTTTTAATCGAAAGTTTTGTTTTCTGTAGGTGAAATTCATAGATCCAAAGATATCTTGTGGATATTGGAACTTCAGGTATGTACTAATCTTTATATAAAAGGTATAACTAATGCATAATTCGAGTAGAGTATATATTTTGTTGCAGTGTGATGGTAAGGAGTTGGGTATGCCGGCAATATTGAATTTTGATATGATGGCAAATGGGACAACTGTCCACCAAGAAATATGAACCCCAACGAACGCGTATGTTTAACAACTAAAGTTCATCGTACGGCTTTCATTAAAAGAAAACTAAATAAACCGTTTAGTTATCTGTAATTGACACCGGGATAACATATCTTGAAACAGGTCTAATGGGAAAGTACAAGGCCAAGGTTCGTGTCCATCTTTTATAAAGTTTGATAATCACTCAAACTAGAAATGAGAAATAGTGTCGAGTTGTAAGACATATTATCAAGTGATTTGAGAAAGATGTGCTTACTAATGGTACTGTTTTGTATTTTAAATTTGCTAATATAGACAAGTAATTCAATGGTAATTGTTAACTTTTTTATATTTTTAAAGTAAATCAAAGATCAAATCTTTTTCAATGTCAGTCATTTCTAATCTTTGCTTCCTGCAATAATCTTTTTATGATATTTAATCTTTTGTTTTTTCTCAGTTCTAGAAGTTGGACTTATGATGGATGCTATTTGAAAATGACCGATTCCAAAGTATCTACATGCACATGCAATCATTTAACTAATTTTGCAATATTGATGAGTCCTGGTGATGTTGAAATTGTAAGTTTAAAATTAAAAACAGATCCGAAATGTGAAAAAAACAGAATTGCAGTTTATTATCTAGTTATAACAACATTGTCAACATCAATTACTATACTTTCTTTTGTTAACATTGTGCCTTGTTTAAACAGCATATATATCAGTGCAAAGAACTTTCAATATTGTGAAAGTAAGTAATTATGTATTTTGATCATATAGAACATTTTTCTAAATAAAAGAGTATACAGTTCAAATTTTTATGACACATATAAATAACTATTTTGTTCATAAGACTAGGAGATAAACTCATATAGATCCTACTCCAATAAGTGACATCTGTCTTGTTTATGAAATACAGCCAGTAAACGATAGCAGATTAAAAAAAAGATCTGTTGTCTTACCCTTAGATATTGCATATTAATTTATAATTCTCTAAATATCAATTGAAGTCAAATTTAAAATGTAATTTTAATTATTTTGTTTTATTTTTCAGTCAGATGCTAACAAGAGAGCCTTAGAAATTATCACTTTTGTTGGTTGTGGACTATCAATACTTGGATGTTTACTTACTCTTATTATTTACGCTGTATTTTGGAGGTAAGATGTCTGCATGACCTTTATAAGGTATATATTTGTCAACACAATACGACGACAAAACACTATTTCCAAAAGCATGAGATAGTGATATGGACAATGCTACCCGAATGACGTGTGCTTCGATCTACCTATTCAATCCTCAACTGTTCACCTTTCTCAAAATGTTAGAGTTTAACAAACAATACAGACTATTGACTGTTGTTGAACACCCATGTCCGATCAAATGTGCTCTCGATCTTATGGAAAGATTAATGAACCTATTTATTAAAAGTCATGTCTTTAGTTACATAATGCTTGGGTTTTTTTGTTAGGAATTCATGTTTTATTTTTAATTTTTAACTTTGCGTTCTCTCTCATTGATGCAAACACTATGATAAAAGTTCTTAGATTGAGTAAGTCACATTAGACGTTGATTGGATATAGAAATACGAAGACAAAGTGACGCTTAACATTGTGTTGGATGTCCTACACTCTGCACATCCACAAATCTTGGCAACAACTCGTATAGAAGTCATTAATTTTCCTGTTGCTAGGATATATGTTTCACTCCAATATATCTTTTTTAAGTACACCTTCCAAATCCTTATTGTACGAACATTCTATGTCTTGATTTGATTTCAAAGCTCCATAATGCAACTAACTTACCTGTCGTCTAGCACACGACGTAGTGTTTTTTTATTATTTTTGTTATGTCTTATGCAGCTTTCTTTTCGGCACTTGGTATCCTCGTGTACGCGTACTAAATACATTTCTTCAAGTTGTTATATTGCGATCGTTGAACTCATTAATTACCTTTTACAGATTCGTCAAACATGAATGGGCTGTAATTTTAATGCACATGTGCATTGTTTTAATAATTGGATATTCAGTCTTCTTAAGTGCTGCAGAGGAAACCGAAAATGATGTGAGTATTGTACCATTTCTGATGACTAGTTCAATAAGATAAACCATTCGTTGTAAATGTTTCTCACTGTTGTAAACAGTACGTAAAAGTATTGCTAAAAAACCGCAACTAAGATACTAAACTCCAAAGAAAAAGATACGTTGTTGTAAAAGTAATTTCAAAAAAGGAATCGGATAACTCAAAGAAAGGACATTTCACGCAACAGAAATAGAGACAAACTGTAAAATAAATACATAAACATGTTAAACAGAACGTTTGGACAATCCAATTTATTACTTTGGGAATCTGTTCTCTTATAGTTTTCTAACACTTTTTCATTCCTAATGTGATATACTGTTTTCCACATCACCACGTCATGTTTTTTGATATGATCAATATGATCCAACTGATCCATTATGTTGTCGTATCAAGACAGTAAATACAGCCATCGATGCTTACTTCTTTATGGACCTCTCGAGACTATCTAGCTATGAGCATTTATATAGTCCATGTTTATCTAAGATTAATATTGAGCCTGTAGTGCATTAATTTTGCAATTGGAAAACATATATGTCTTGGGTTTTGCGAGGAGTTAAAGAAAATAGTTATCAAAGGTACCAGGATTATAATTTAGTACGCCAGACGCGCGTTTCATCTACATAAGACTCATCAGTGACGCTCATATCAAAATATTTGTTAAGAAAAATTAGACGCCTACTCATATAGAGTTACAACGTATACATTTATTATGCTTATTTATTTAATAGTTTTTTACTGGAGATCATCTTTGGGTTCTGTTTTTATTATAAAAATTAATTTTTTAGGTTGCTTGTATTATAATAACAGGTGTTCTACATTACGTGTTTTTGGTTGTATTTTTCCTTATGTTATGTAATGGAATATCAGTAGCTAGATCTGTCATATATGTATTCAAGACAAAATCAAGACTTCCAATATATATAGCTGTGGCTTGGGGTAAGTTGAATAGACTAGTGAGTTTACTCCTGTATTTGTAGTTAAATAAACCACATCTTCTTATTCTTAATATTTTTATGAATAGTTACAATTTGAAATTTGCTTTGAGCGTTCCCAAAAAGCGCTTTTGGATGCATGAAATTTATAACGTGTTGTTTGTATTTTGCAAAATATATGTAACTAATTTCAAATGTAAGTTTGATGGTTATTTGTTAATAGCTGGTTTTTGTCTTTGATGATGTTCGTATTTATTTGAAATTGATCTAGTTATTACGAAAAATACGTAATCTGTTTAGCTCTCAACTACATAGAACGATTTTTTTTAAGATTCAATTTTCTAAAGCCGCTGAAAACAATGATTTCACTCACCAAGTACGATTATAAGTCCTTAATTTCTTTAATTCAAATGGAAATGAAATATCGTAATTAAATAAGTAATTTTTAATTCTAACATGACCTCCTTCAAACGCTTTGAGTACACACCCGTGGTAAAATATGAATATATTTCATGGGCTGTTCCCATTGTACCCCCACGTCATATGTTTTTTAATGAATGAGCGACTCGACGTCATAGAACAATGACGTCAGAATATAAGCAATTTACGGGAAAATACACGCTTGTGAAACGGAAAATCATCACAAGGAAACGTTTAACAAATGATGCTAAAATGAGTTATATTAGCCGTTTTTGTATACATATGAGACATATAAGTACAATAATAATTTCATTAATCTAAAATTATCTAAATATGTTATTATAAATAGTTTAAGCATCATCATTTATTCAGTTAGCTCCGTTATTTTACGTCAATTTAATAGTGCGTTTATATATTGGAACGGCAAATAATGCCATCACCTAGAGCGCTTCGATCCAAAATAATTGCCGTATTTGTCCTATTAGAATCGAAATAATTCATGGGGGCTTGAATATATCTAGATTTTACCACGGGTTGTCCCTTTATGCCGATATTTTACCCCTCGCTATCGCTCAGGGTAAAATATTTGTCATAAAGGGCCAACCCGTGGTAAAATCACGATATATTCAAGCCCCCATGAATTATTTCTTAAATATTCTTACTTTTAACTCATTTTACAGTACATTTTTCGATGTACATATTAATATTGCTATGTTTTTGTACTAATTCAAGCTTTCATGTTTTCTTCAGTTGTTCCGTTATTGATCGTAGGAATAACTCTCGGAATAACCAGACTAAAAGGATATCATTCCGAAAAATAGTATGTATTACTTGGAATAGATAAGAAACATATTTTAAGATCTCCATCTTAAAGCAAGGATATTTTATATTTTATCATACTTTACTTACTTTTGAATGATCTAATACCGGTATTTTACAATTTAAGAATGTATATATGTTTGCCTTGCATTGGTATTATCAAATCATAAGTGATATTATCTTGATTTACATTTCACTTGATGTTGAATTGTTGAATTCAATTTTTAAACACTATGTTATTATGATATGGCATAGATAAATGAAATGAACGGTGAATCAGGTAAACAATAGTGTTTTAACAGTTAAGAATTTTGGTTAAAGTTTGCTTGACCAGGTTAAAATTAAGTTGTCAATGTAATATCATTTTTTATTCCATATTCTTAATACAATATATTACGGGAGACTACGTAAAAAATGTGTTGCCTGCACTTTGTTAGCGTCAAGGTTTAAAATTGATTCATTATAATGCTGAAAAGGGAGTGAGAATTACATCCCTTTTTATCTTTCATTTTTTGGTGACTGTCTTCTGTTTTCTAAGTATAAAACCAAGGGAGACAGTGTTTGTGCTGGTAATAGTTTGTAACTATTGGATTTGATTGTACCACTGCATCGTTTTACAAATCCACTCATACATATAAAAGTGGATTGTGCGTACTTAAATGTATAACCAAGTGTAGATTAACCATACTTATTATGCCTATCTCACATAATTACGATATCAGCTAAGTAGGTGATAACATGCATTTCTTACATTCTCTGAAACTAAGGTACCCACTCCTCGATGAAAAGTTGGCCCTGAATTTGATGAATTAAGCTATTCTTTTGGGGTCATTTTTCGTCAAATATCTTTCTCATATTATTTTATCAATCACCAGTAGAAGTTGAATGGGGAATAGAAAATTAAAATCCAGGGGACAACACGAACTCATTTATTTTTCAACCCAAACGCAGTACGACACACGATTATACATTGCATCGATAAAATACGACATTTCAATTGATATTGTAGAGATTTGTCCTTTTTCATCTATTTCAGTTGCTGGCTAAATACTAGTAATTTTGTATTTATGTCTTTTGTTGGACCTGCTTTACTAATTATACTGGTAATTTGTAACATTATATAATTGTTTGCATATATTTGCCTGAACTTAAAACACCACAAGAAAAAAACTACAAGAAAAAGAAAGCATACAAACCACTAACATGAAATCAGGTTATTTTAAAAAAAAGTGTTTTTTTTTAAATTTTACCGAATAATTTTTTTTAGTGTATGTACAATTTATATATAATATTGAATTCAAAATCACAAAGCTATCTTTTTTTATATAAAAATTCGTAGTATCATACTACATATAGAAGGTCAATATCGATTACAAAAGTAGAACAATTCGATTTTTGCAGATTTAATTAAATAAAGATATTGATTCTTTTTAGTCAGTTTTTTTTCTGTCTTTTTGATAACCATCCCATTACAGAAAAGCCAAACATTTTTGTATCAGCGTATTCCTTGCTTATTAGATATATTCAAGTTCGTCATATCATTGATAGCGACAAGTATTGTCTTGCCATAACTTGATGGGTGATTTTTTGTCAATTTCAAATTTAAAGTTTTGCCTAATATCGAAGAAAGTAACAACATATGCGCCGATCAAACAAAAACTTATATTTGTGTCGCTCTGTTAAAGCTTTCGTGTAAGAAGTATGGTTTATGCAATTGTTAATAATGCTATAAATATAACATAAATCATATCGTTATTTATAACTATTTGTAGATGAATATAGGAACTATAATAATCGTTTTAAGAGCTGTGTACTCTAGAAAGGGTATTCAGAATGAAACATTGAAGAAAAAGGCCAGGTTTGTATTTTTCTAATGCACGTGAGTTAAAAGTATTTTTCTGTAACAACTAAACAGAAGAAGATAAATATGTAATACTTGAAAACTAGCTGAACATCACAGCATGATGGAATATCGGCAATTTTTACATTTTCATTTTTTTAAATATATTTTATGTTTTTCTAGTGCTTTATCATACTAAGGGATGAGTTCAAATCTTTATTATTGTTTCATATATCAATTCGCTACCTGTGACAATTTCAATATATGTGGGATATTTCAATAATTAAGTATTTGACTTCATGTTTTTGACTAACAATAGTGGCTGTGTCAATGTTTCAGTGTCGTAAATCTAAATTCTTTTTCAGTATTATGAAAATGTATTTTTTTTTGTACAGCTCTCTGACTTTCGATATGTATTTGATCATTTGGTTAACACGTGTAAGTGTATTTGATGAACACAATCAAGACTAAAGTTAATCGAATACTAATTTCTGAAATCAATAAATTACAATATAAATTTATTTTTATCATAGAGATGGTATTAAATGTATGGTGACACTACTACCAGTGTTAGGACTATCGTGGTTATTTGGAATTCTAGCATTTAATGAAGATACCATCATTTTTCAATATTTATTTGGTATAACCACTTCCTGTCAGGTACATGTTTATATAAAAATTAAACCTCAAAAAGTATAGCCCACATCAGTCCAATCATGTGTAATATGGATAATCATAAAGTAATATTATGCACTTAACTGACTTCAATGACAAAAGCAAGCTAATTGTCCGCGAAGAAAACAAAAACTTCACAAATAGCCAGTAAAAGAGTGCTTTATTGGACATAGATAACTGGTATGTACTTCGAAACAATGGTTTTCTCCGGGCACTCCGATTTACTCCACCAATAAAAACTCGTCGCCACGAAATAGCCAAAATGCGGTGCTAAAAAGTAGCGTTAAAACACCATAAATTAAAATTCAAATATTTCGAAACAATGTTTGACCTTTTAAACATCAGCTCTTACAACGTTAACTGTTCAAAATGAAGTACTTTATGTGAACTTTCATTTTTTAATGTTCAAAATGAAGTACTTTATGTGAACTTTCATTTTTTAATGTTCAAAATTAAGTACTTTATGTGAACTTTCATTTTTTAATGTAAGGTGAACGTAGAAATTACGCAAAGCTATTGTCTTTATTGACAATAAATCTTGATTCCTTACATTGCAAAGTTTCAGTATAAACCATCATTTGACAATATCGGATAACGCGTCCTTTTAAACTATAAAGAGGTACGGGAATATATTTGCTTCCAGAAAAAAATCATATAAAGTAAACCTTTTTTTTAAACTGATAACAGTCAATATTGTAGTACTATTAAATTTCGTCGTCTATAATTTAATGATGAAATATATACTGAGGTATTTTTATGATATATAAAAAAGACTAAGGTGCATTTGTACGCCAATCAATTTTTGTTTGTCCTTGGTTTTGCAATATGCTGAATGTTAGTCTCTTCATTTTTGGTCGTTCACAGAAAGCATCCAGTATTCATTATCACATCTACACCAAAAACTCTTATACTCTAATGAGTATTATGCTAATCATCATGATTCTTATTTTGGAATTGCATTTTTTCACAGTAAGCAATAGCTAAGTAATTTTTTACTCATTGTCCTTATACTCTTTTTCAGGGATTATTTATATTTATTTTTCATACAGTTTTAAGTAAAAAGGTAGGTCAAGTATTATATAATGTAGTGTAAAATGGGTCAGGATTTTGATATTAGATGTTAAAGGCCAAAAATATAGATTCTGCCCTTTTAATAAGTACTTACCTTTGTATCAAAATGTGAAAGACGAGCATGAAATTAAAACAGAAAATTATACTAGTATGTTGAGTTGACCAGACTTTATTGAACAAAATATCTGACGAGGGATGAATGCCAGTAACAAATATAAAAGTCTTAAATTGAGTATTAGTGAATATCCGATATATCATATGCACCATTATATGGTGTTGTAATGTTAACTAAACCTATAAAACACAGTTTAGTCTAACAAATTATCTGCAAAGGAAAGACAACTCTATTTGCCTTATGTTTACAAAAAATAATTACTATTTAAACATATGATCATAAATGTCCACATCATTTGAACTTTCGTGGATAGTTTTCTCATTGGGACTCATACCACAACTCCTTATTATGATATCATTTGTGAATCGTCTGTTGTTTCCTATTACCTTCGTTGAATATTAAGGTCACGAATGTGCAATCAGAAATGAAGTGTATGAAACTGCAGTTTTATTAGTACTTGAATATCAATATTGTGTTAAGAAAACATTATGCATACAGTAGAAAGGCATTTCTCAATTTTGACTTTACTTTAACATTGGTCTGTGATATGCTCCGAAGTACTCCTGCTTCTCTTATCAATAAAACTTGTCGCCATGACATAGTAAAGACTACAAACAATCAATTACATTCGCTTTTAGAAATTTGATTAGTATGATAAAAACAATTTATAAGTATCAAATTGTCAAGGGGTTTTATTTAGCATTAAAAGACCGTATATATTTATATATTTCTTATCCGGAATTGCAACAAATGTAAAAGTTATATTGGTATAATTGAAAAATAGTATTCCCATTTTAGGTACAAGAAGGATTTAGACAAACAATGCACAGACGCAGAGCAAAGTCTATGTCAAACTTCAGCAGCAAACCAAAGGTTTGTTTTAACTCTACTATCGATTATTTTGTTTATACCAATCTCAATTATTCCTAACGTAGAAATATAATTATTGCATAAACCATGACTGGTGCTGCTAATATTACTTTAGTCGACTTCACTGTGTTTTTGATTTATCTTATGATAATAATATTTGATTTATGTGTTCAAATATAAACTATATGCTGTAGTATAAACTTGTCTTATCAATATATGTCAGAACAACACATTTTTCTAGACACAAATTTTGGTGCACTAAATCATATGCCACAGTAATTATAAGATCATAATGAAATACTGACAACCTAACATGGGATAAAGTTAGCTATAACCTGTTGCAAGTTTATTTCATTTTTTTAAGTGCAATTATTTAAATAAATCTCAATTTATCGGTTTGAGAATTCGTCTAATGAAAAGGTGAAACCAAATGAAAAAATTGTCAAAATAGATCATTAGCCCATTGAAAAAATTCATTACATTTCAATCAAAATTTCTGGTAGGTGTCAGGAACCTCTAAATATTATACTCTTTGTGCTTAGTTGAATAGGTTTATTACAATGGATAACGAATATGTCATTGGCAACACGGTGGGTGCCTCATATGTAGTAGGGTTGGCTCAGCCTAAAGCATTGTCGATTCCCCAAGGATTTTTTTCGGGATTCGTGTTGCTTTATTTCTGGTTTACCTTGAAATCTTTGTGGAGCGTTGTTTGATTTTAGTTGATTGTCGTTTGTAACCAGTTGCCTAATTTGTAAACTCGACTGGTTTCAGGTTTTGAAAAAATTTTGTGGAGTCTTGGCTTCTCCGTCCTGATAGTTTTACAAAGGGGTTGTATACAGAATGTAGTTAGTCATTTTGTCGCATTGTATTTAATCACATGATGTTTAGCGAGCTTTTCTCGTCTTAGGATTTTGTATTGTATCTTCGGTATGTGTTATGATTGTAATATTATTGAATTATATGTCTTTTTGTAGTCTTCTGGTACAAATGACAGATTTGATTCAAAAGGTAGGTCAATATTTTTTTATTTTTTCTTCTGTTTGTCGTATTCAATTTTTTATTTGCTGATTACAAATACTTTCATTCAATGATAGCCAATTTAATACCATAGTTTGAACTTTTATATCGCTAAAGAATACATTTGAATAACTCTTGTCTCGAAATATGATTTTTAAAATCAACAAAAAAGTTGCATTATATGTGCTTACAAAATATTATAGCAATACTACATTAACATGTGACTATGTTTCTCCAGTTTGTACTCGTTTAGTTGATAGTGAGTATTTCAGTCGACATTTTGATTTTGAATAATAGGTGCTATCCGCTTAAGAATATTATTATGAAAGCCATCAAACTTGAAGTTTTTAAAATTTGAAAATAAAGGTTCAAAGCCTCAAAGTTTGGAATCATTAGGTATCGATTCAATTAATGATCTTAGCGACGTGTTGCTTAAAGATTGCATAAACATTCAGATATTTAGACTACATGCTAAAAAAAAGTGAATTAAATTAACTTTCTACAAATAAAATTAAGTTTTTGATTATAAAAAAGATGCCGTTAATTTGACTGGCTTTAATCTCTTTTACTGTTATCATGTTGTTTTATTGATGATTGTTAAGAATAATGGATAAAAAGTGTGTATTTCCAAATTTGAGCCTTTACAGTTGCCGTTAAATTTATAAACCATTGTTAGTTAACACCCTGACGTAACATGACAAGTTATTATTTGTTATTCATCAAACCATCATGATCATAACTATAAACAGGAGCTATTTTGAAGTAAAAAAATGGCATTGCCCTCGTATACGGTGTTCGTGCTTTGTATAGTGATTGCTGCACATATTTATATGATATTTACAGATAGATACATTTTCTAGCTTAACAGGATATTGGATTATTTTTGTCAATTGATAACTTTTATGGAAACACACAGAACACTTAACTGGATCTGAAATGTGTTTATTCTACAATATGTAACATGCAGTATGATTATTGATTGACCTTTTATCGATAGCAGAGAGCAAAAGGCAACTAGTGCTTTGGTGTATTTTCACATGGTTTGAATGAAAGCATTTATAAGATTTAAGTTCTTTATTTTAAGTTTGTTTTTATTTTCAGAATAATATTCACATATTTTGAATTTGAAAATGGAATAGATAGATTTTACATAAATGTATACTTTATTATTTTAAGAAACCTTCCAACATGATTAAAAATTTGATTTGAATTTTATGAATATTCATATAAAGAAAATCATGAAAAGTCATTAAAACCAGTATAATTTGGATTTATTTGTCCATGGTTATAATAATTAATGGTACTCGTACTTTATTATCTATAAGGTAAGCCTGGGAGGCAAGTATATTATACTCAAGATAAAACAATGATGACTCAATCGAGGAAGCAGAGTTCTTTTTAAATGTATGTAAAATCATGCAGTTTATATTATAATCATAATGCCGTCTGCTTTATATGTTACTGTTTATTTTAAATGTATGCTTTCCTTCCACAACCCAAATAAACCATCACTTTTATGAATCAGCGATTAACTCGTGTAATTTTCATTCTAATGTGCACTGTATAAAGTTGATTTGCTTATTTTTTACTTATTCAAAGTGAAAACAATTATAATTCAAAAAATAATATTTTTTACAAATACATTATACATTTGTACAACACAATAATGGGAAATGAAAAATATGAAACGAAAATACACTAATACAACATTGAATAAACGGGTTTATATTTGTCCACCTTAAACTCATGTTAAATTATGTTATTGTCAATCCATACATCTTGCTTCATTCTTGGACATGTAAAAATCAAAAAAGTTAAAAGGTTAAAATAAAGAACGACGTAGATGGTCCACACCTATTTTTGATATTATGACTAATTCAAAATGAAAGCGTTTAGATTAATTGATTATTAACAAACATCTAATAGATTATTTTCCCGAGAACACAAATATTTCGTACTGCATTTATTTGAGGCACATAAAGAATTAATTTGGAAGGGATATAGACACGATGCTGCATTTTTGATTTTTTGTACTTGATTTTCCAAAACATTAATCTTAATATTACATTTTTAGACACGATTCTTGATTTTCTGTTTTTGTTTTGACGGCGATGGTTCTTTTGTCCCTTTTGACGGTGTGCAAGTGTTTATTTTCCAATTCATACGAAATGTCCGTGACTGTTTAAATATAAAATAACTTTATTTTTATATTACTGGTAAATGAAAAAGTCATGTATTTCGAATTCTTTATCAAAAATTACTTCAACCCTTCCGTATATTCTACAAAGATGGAACGATTTGATTAGGAAATTCGATTATATCTGTACGAATCGTAATTACATTTAATAAAAAGGTATCGTATCCGAATTTTACGCTGATGTTTGTTTTGGAGACACACAAATTCAGATGCACTCAATATATCCGTTTTGATTCTTTGCACGAACATATTCTGAAGGATAATCAATTTTATCATGTAGGATCTTTGAATATTGAATCGATACTAACATTGATTTTGCTTTAAATAAATAAAAAATAAACTGATATGTTAATACTTTAAATATCGATGAACGACTGTTTAATCAAATTAGTTTGTTTATTAAATTTGCATACCACATATTTCATATTTCTTAAGTATCAGTTCCATTAATGTCAACAAGTGTTTTGTGATGTTAACTAAAAACTCGATGCAATTAATCAGATATTTAACCCTTGTTTTATTAATACTTTTAACAATAAAAACACTAATCTTTAAATGAACTTAGGATTTATCAAACATGTTGTTTGTATTGAATCAAAAGAACTTTAAAACAACCAAACGCTATTAATAAAAATCATTATTATTTTAAACATAATCATTTTGAAATAACTTGAGAAAAGACTAAGCAAATTTAAAAAAATAAAACACTTTGAAGTTGACTATTTGAATTGTTATAGAACAATGTTTATTTTGTTGCATCCTCTTTAATATACATATGCATTGTACAACTCATGCTATATGTTTAATGAATTTGCGTTCATTAGTGTAACCTTGCATTTCAACAAAAGCTTTTTGTTCATGATTTATTACTTTTGAAAACTTTTAAGGGTCGATTTGGAATTTGATTCTGTGAATGTACTGCTTCTGGATAATAATTAACACTTTAAAACTGAATACGGACATGTTAATACTAGGGAATGTTATCAATTGAGTAATGGAACGGAGTAAAGGGGCGATAAACCTGTTTTTTCTTACAATAGGCTGATAATCTAAACTTCTTAAACGTCTTATAAATACCACCGAAATAATTTTGTTGATGGAATTTTTATGAAACCTGTTAGGGGTATTTTTTTCAAATTTTGTTGTATTTGAGCAGCAGTAAACAACAAATATGATGTCAAGGAAGCAGCTCGGACGTGTTGTTTTCGAATTTTTCTTTTTGTCCATATTTCGTGTTCTTTCCTTTTCTAATTGAAAGAGGGAGGGTACGAGTCGTGTATCAGTAAATAATGTTGCTTTTTATACTGTACAGTATTTGCTTAATCGCTGTTATCCTTGTTATATAATCCTTTTATATCTTTTTAACCGAAAATACTTCTGTACGGGTTTTTATGTGTTATGAACATAATATAAACCTTTTTACTTTATATATTTGTTTTATAAGCTTTTTGAATAGCAATAAGGATGTTCGAGTTTCTGAGGACAATATGTAACGATTTCCATGTCCACATTTTCGTTCAACTTTTATTATATCAACTATAGTATCTAACATTCGGAGTTCAATACTATTCTAAACTATTAGGTTTTGTACAGATGAACAGTAAAAAAATATCAATATTGTTGTACTTAGAATATTAGTCTTATACTGAATATCGAGAATATACCTATTATCGAGATTATTTAGAACAAGATATATTGTCATTTGAGATAGTCTCTCAAATTGGTTTTAACTGCTAATTTCCTAAGCTATGCATACGCCATGAAGTATGATTATCGATAGTGTAAGTAAAACAATTACATCAATATCAAATATTGTGTCTTCTCATGTAAACATTGATCTACTTATAGATTTGTAAAATTAAATGTTATTTGTTAAATTATATATAAATACCAATAAAGCAACTGATGTGAACTTTGCATGGATTTGCTATTAAATGCAATTAACGGATGTATAAATGTATTCTATAATAACACCAATCATAGTCTTTGAACTGTCATTTTTAACATATTTATATAAAAACGAAATAATTTGAATGCTTTGTAGCCAACTTAAGGGTATATTTGAGATTTTCTTCAATAATTGGACGTTTTGTTTTACGTTTTTATTAATATAACATATTCCGTTTTTCACGAATGCGACCCACCGAATAAGACTATTTACCGGATTTGTAATAACATAAGCAACACGACGGGTGCCACATGTGGAGTAGGATCTTCATACCCTTCCAAATCACATGCGATCACCCCTAGTTTTTTTATGGGATTCGTGTTGCGTAGTCTTTAGTTTTCTATGTTGTGTCTTCTGTAATATTATTTGTCTGTTTGTCTTTTTTTTTTTAGCCATGGCATTGTCAGTTTATTTTCTATCTATGAGTTTGACTGTCCCTCTGGTATCTTTCGTCCCTCTTTTATTGTGTATATTATTTACAGACATGCAATTTTCGTCTTGTTGATATAAGAGATGATTTGTATTCTAATGTTTTATTCCGAAACAGATAGTTTCCTGTTTAAACAATGGTCTATTGAATAATTTGTCTAAATGATTTTAATGATATTAATTGTATCAATAATAATTTAAGATAACATGACGCGACATAGATTGTTTCTCCTTCAGTACCGGTACAAGAAATTATGTTCCCTTCCTTTGAAATTTCACCATTCTCTACAATAACTCTTCTTTTTTAATTACAGATAGTAACACTGATTCTACAATTTTAAAGGATATGAAGAAGGAGACGCCAAAGAAATATGAATTAAGAGCTTTCCTTAAGCTAAATAAATCGCAAGCTTACGAAGTAGCAAAAGCATAAACCTGTCGTCGTAGTTATAACTGTCAATCAAATTTATAACCTTTCTGTAAGCAAAGTTAGAGACAAGTTTGACAAACGTAGTATGGAACTGATTCTAGATAACATATTGTAAACCAACTTATATTTGTATTTTACAATTTTCGCGAGTAGACAAATGACACGATCGTAAATCGTCTTGTACATGTAAAACTGTGATCTTCAATTATACACAGACGATACAAAAATTATGACTATAATTCTCCGCTAAGTCCTTTAAAGAGGGTTGCACTTGTAATAAAGTATTTGCAGAAATAAGTTGGTTTACAGTATTTACAAATTTAAAAAACACGTTTGTCTCATTGCTGTTATAATACTTTGTTATTCCATTAAATGTATCGTTAATATTTTCATTATTGCATAGTGTGTACCATTTATTTCTTTCAATAACACATTTAATAGACTTAGTGGTATTTTCTGATTTGTATTTAAACATGACATTGAATATAGAGTACTTTTTGTATGTGTTGTAATATTTTATTTGTGTCGTCTGGATGATACCGTTAAGACGTGTACCCGATGTCTCCTCTATTTCAAACATTCACAAGCACCAAATAAAACATTCAGTCTTAGCATAGCCAATGCAAGTAAAAGTAGCACAACAGAGTGTTTAAAAAAAAAGTTTGGCCTTTGATGATTACTCTTTTATTTCAATCCGATCATGTCCGCAAAGTTGACGCCTTGAAACTACAAACATAGAAATGAACTAATATAGCCAGTTGCTATCTGATTCTATATCGTCGAATGAGATTATAATGGTACATAAATAAAGGCAACAATAGTATACCGCTGTTCGAAATTCATAAATCGATTGAGAAAACAAAATCCGGTATTCAAACTAAACCTGAGGCAAACACATCAAATATAAGAGAAGAACTATGACACAACTGAAACACAACACTAAGATGTAACACACAAAGAAACGAACTATTATATTAATATAACAATGACCATATATGTATAGATATAGATACGGTACAAACACTAAAGATACTGCACATTTTCACATAGATAATTAAAACATATTTCTCTGTAATATTCCAGTACCTTTTGATGAGTTTATTATCTGCTTAATATAACACTTGCACAAAAAATATCATAAAATTGAGAATGGAAATGGGGAATGTGGCAAAGAGACAACAACAACAACCCGACCAAATAAAAAAACAACAGCAGAAGGTCACCAACAGGTCTTCAATGTAGCGAGAAATTCCCGCACCCGGAGTCGTCCTTCAGCTGGCCCCTAACTAATATATATACTAGTTCAGTGATAAATAACGCCATACTAATTTCCAAATTGTACACAAGAAACTAAAATTAAAATAATACAGGACTAACAAAGGCCAGAGGCTCCTGACTTGGGACAGGCGCAAAAATGCGGCGGGGTTAAACATGTTTGTGAGATCTCACCCCCCCCCCTAATACCTCTAACCAATGTAGAAAAGTAAACGCATATCAATACGCACATTAAAATTCAGTTTAAGAGAAGTCCGAGTCTGATGTCAGACTATGTAACCAAAGAAAATAAACAAAATGACAATATACATAAATAAGAACAGACTACTAGCAGTTAACTGACATGCCAGCTCCAGACTTCAATTAAAATGACTAAAAGATTATGATTTCATCATATGAACATCAGGCACAATCCTTCCCGTTAGGGGTTTAGTATCATACCGTCATAACATATATGAGAAGAACATAACCCGTGTCATGCCAACAACTGTTTTTAGAATAAATGTGTTTAGTTCCGATGCAAAGACCTTATCAGTGACTCAATATTAACACCAAAATATGCAATCTTTAATGACTTGACAACAGTATCGTAATTATATCCCTTCTTAATAAGTCTATTCAAAGGTTTTGTTAGTTTCTAAGGTGAATACTGACACCTATGTGCTTTATAAAGAATATTTCCATAAAAAATTGGATGTGAAATACCTGAACGTATAAGAAGTCTGCATGTTGAGCTATATTTACGAATGATGTCCTTATACCGATGATAAAATTTAGTAAATGTTTTGACTAGTTTGTGATAACGAAAACCCTGGTGTAATAATTTTTCAGTAATACATAAATTTCTCTCGTTAAAATCTAAAACATTGTTACATACACGAGCGAATCGTACAAGTTGAGATATATAAACACCGTAAGATGATGACAAGGGAACGTCACCATCTAAAAATGGATAATTAACGATAGGAAATGAAAAATCATCCCTTTTATCATAAATTTTAGTATTCATCTTTCCGTTTGTGATATAGATATCAAGATCGAGAAAAGGGCAGTGGTCATTGTTAGTATTAGCTTTATTTAAAGTAAGTTCAACAGGATAAATTTCATTAATATACATACTGAAGTCGTCATTATTGAGAGCCAAAATATCATCCAAATATCTTAACGTATTATTAAATTTGTTTATCAGATGTTGTTTTGATCGGTCTTTGCTTATTTTTGTCATAAATTGTAACTCATAACAATACAAAAACAGGTCCGCAATAAGTGGTGCACAGTTAGTCCCCATTGGAATTCCGATAATCTGACGATATACTGAATCCCCAAAGCGAATCAAAATGTTATCTAGTAAAAATTCAAGGGCATATATAGTATCAAAGCATGTCCAATTAACATAGTTTTTTTTTGTTTATTGCTGCTAAAAAATGACCTAAAAGAGTTTGAACATATATATTCACATTCTGATTTTCTAAATGCCCATTTAATAAGGTGTGTGAATTTTTTCTTAATGAGAATGCGAGGCAATGTGGTATACAGGGTAGAAAAATCTAAACTTTGAACAGATTCAAAATCACCAATATAAGCATGCAATTTATCAAGTGCTTCTAACGAGTTCTTGACACTCCAAAAGTAATTTATTCCACTATTTTCGAAGGCCTTATTTGAACAATTTATTATCAAGTTTTTAATTGTACCAAGTGTGCTGGTAAGAAGAATAGACAATTTAGTAGTTGAACAATGGCTTGAAGACGAAATAAATCTATATTTGTAAGGGGTTTTGTGTAGCTTCGGAAGCCAATACATAGTTGGGACTTTCATTGTATTTGGCTCTGCTTGTAAAGCGGTAGCTAAAAGTTTATGTTTGTTACAGATTTCGTTTTCTGAAAATGGAGTCAGTTGGAATGTTGGTGAATTGGTGATTTCCTTTTTCAAAACCTCAATGTAAAATTTACGTCAAACGATAATAATATTATTAGCAGCTTTATCGGCCGGGGCAAAAACAAATTCCTTGGCTAGTTCTTTTTTATTTTATGTTTGATACGAGAAATAGGTTTATTGTGGTTATTGTTTAAAATGTTGAATACGTATATCAACTATCTAGATCTTCATGACTGAATTAAAAAAGAGTCCAAAGATTTTTTGTCAGCTTTTTCCCGTTTTATCCATTTCATACAGTAAGTATGGAGTGAGTCGTGAATGATATAACGACACTCATTTCAATTAATAATTGACGGGGGACGATATTTAGGTCCTTTACTGAGGAATGATTTTAACTCTCGGTCTTGAACGATGTTAAGATCTCCTGTTATAACATGGGAAATGGGTCCATAAATATATTCGGAATTATTGAATTACATGAAGTAGGTGTATTTTCACTGATATTCACATATTTACACAATTGACTATAATTAAACACAAATTTCCGGGTAAATTCTTGTAAATATAACAAATAAGAGGTAGCTCAGTATTGTCAAAATATCCAGGAATTTGTTCTTTAACAGAATGGTCGTTAAATATACTGGCAATATTTACAAAATCAAAGCCTTTATTGACATACTTAATTTTTAATAAAATGTTTTTATGATCTTCAGGGAAAATAATTTAAAATAACAATATGCCATAATAATTTGAACAATTTCATACTTAGGACTGCTATATGAAATTGTGTTGCAATCCTCCAAAATTTTATTTAACTTATTAACCGGTAACGAACAGAGTTTTGTTAACAGATAATGTCTGCCGTTGTTTTTTGAAATAGAAATGAGGTCCGAAATATTGGTATGATTGGCCCGAAATTTTCTTTGATTGCGATTTGTTCTACGACCGTGAGAACGGTTTTTACGAACAGTTTTAGAAACTGTATTCAAAATGTTAACGGAATTGGTTATATATATATTACCGATTCCCATTATATTATCATTAAGACCGAGAGGGTAAACTGTCTGTAATTTTTTAATCCAAATTAATTCAATTATTTTCCGTGATCGTACAAACTTTGAATGCGATTCACCAGGCTGCTTATTTACTACTTCTAAAGGTTGAACTGCTAAATATTTAAAAGGATGGTTGTGCTTCTTAAGGTGTTGGTAAATGATACTTTTGAATTTATTGGGTTTTTTAAAACGATACAGATGTTCTTGAGTGCGTTTAGATAAATATCGTCCAGTTTCTCCTACGTTCTGAATACCACACCCCGGTTTGTTTCATGTGAGTAAATAAATAATGCTGTTTGTTTTTCAAGTTATATCAGTTTCAAAATTTAAAGAAAATGTGCGATAATTAAACGTGGACCTTACCGTATTGTTGGTGGAAAGACGGGGACATGTAAGTCATTTTTTGGCATGACACTTATCGATAGAAGGGTAACCACGATTTTTATTGTTAAAAATGTTAGCGATGGTAGTATTTTTAGATAACCGATTTTGAAGATTGAGACGTGTAGATACCCTTTGAACAAGTTTAGTATTTAGTCTTTTTCCATTTCTAATCTTCATAATTGTTTTGTAAGTGAATTATATAATAAAGGAGGAAAGATTGGCGTCCAGAATATGAACCAGCATACAATAATTTAAGTTATGTAAAATTGATAAATTTGTTCGGCTAAAAATGTCAAACGCTATCAGTATTAATTACCCGAAAATTAAAAGTGCACTTAAAAAAGAAAGAATGCACAAACCACCTATGATTAGAATCAAAATAATAAACAACTTTGAAATTTTAATGAATGGTACTAAAAGTAACCCAACAGTTTTAAACAACTTTACCACCAGGCTGTCACGTGTTACACCTTTAGAATTTATCAACAAAGAAAGTAGTTACGAGTCAGTCAAGCGTACTTTAAATAAAATAAATAACAAATTTAAAATCAATCAATATGATAAAAGACATCCATATATGTACGCTAAATGTTAAAGGACTCAGAGATAAAGAGAAAAGGACAAGATTTTATCAATGGATAAAAAATCAAAAAAGTCTTATAACTTTTATACAAGAGAGTCACTATGATGCAAATCTTGAAAAAAAATTATATACTGAAACTAGTAACGTTATCTATTTTAGTCATGGTACAACCCAAAGTAGAGGGGTAGCCATTATAATTGATAATAAGTTAGAATGTAAAGTAATTAATGAAAACAAAGACAAAGACGGTAGAATACTAATGTTAAATATAGAAATAGAAAACATAATTTATTCGCTCATTAACATATATGCACCAAACATAGAAACGGAAAGAAACAAGTTCTTTAAAAATCTGTCTGATTTCATAAGTAATTATGCAATTGGAACAGTAATACTAGGCGGCGACATGAACGATGCATTGTCAAACTTAGATAGAAAACTTACTAATGGAAAACGAAAAAATATAAAACCAGTAAACAGTTTAAAATCTTTAATTAAAACACACAATCTAATCGATATATGGAGATATTTAAATCCGAAAAAAGTACAGTTTACCTGGAAAAGACAAAACTTCAGTCAAGCAAGTCGAATTGATTACTTTTTAATTAATAAAGATTTTGTGCTCAATACAAAATCAAGCGATATAAGACCCGCATTAATAAAAAGCACAGACCACCAAGGCGTATCTCTTAAATTACAAAGCGTAACGGCCGAAAGTAAAGGTCCAGGATACTGGAAATTAAATAATTCTATTTTAGAAGAAAATGAATATTGTAAAGAAATAGAGACAATAATTGCAAAATATAAAACTATCATGCAAGACACAACTACGGATGTGCATCTTCTTTGGGACGCGATTAAACTTGATATTAAATTATTTACAATAAATTATTGCAAAAGTAGAGCTTACAATAAAAATAACGAAATAAAGCAAATGGAAAAAAAATTAACACTCTTAACTGAAAAATACCAAAAAAATGAAAATAATGATATTTTGCAAAAAATAAATCAAATTGAAAATCAGCTAGAAACACATTATGAATATAAAGCTAAGGGCGCCCAATTAAGGTCTAAACAAGATTGGGTAGAAAAAGGCGAAAAAAATACAGCTTACTTTTTAGGCCTAGAAAAAAATAAACAAACAAAAAAAACAATAATAAAACTAAAAGACGACCAAGGAAATATTGTTACAGATCAAAGTGAAATACTTCAAATTGAAAAGAAATTTTACGAAAAACTATATTCAAAAGAAAACGAAAACATAGCCCAATCATGGGAATATATTAACAGTACTGAAGTAAAAAATAAACTATCAAAAAATGAAAGTCAGACGTGCGATGGATATGTTACAATAGATGAACTAACACTAGCAGTAAACAATTTAAAACCCAATAAAAGCCCAGGTAAAGATGGTATCTCAACAAATTTCTATAAAAAATTTTGGCAATCATTAGGTCCAATCCTTGTTAACATCTTTAATACAAGTTACGACAGGCAAAAGCTACCATTTTCTCAAAGACAAAGTATTCTTAATCTTATATACAAAAAGAATGATCCACTAGATCTTTCAAATTATAGGCCAATCTCCTTATTAAACTCGGACTATAAAATACTATCTTACACATTAGCTCAAAGAATAAAAAATGTACTAAATTTAATAATAAATGCAGACCAAACAGGATATATAAAAAAACGATATATTGGCTTCAATCTCAGACAAATACAAGACATCATAGATTACGCCGACAAATTTAATGTTGAAGGTGCAATTTTGTTTCTAGA
Organism: Mytilus trossulus; assembly: GCF_036588685.1. NCBI lineage: Eukaryota > Metazoa > Mollusca > Bivalvia > Mytilida > Mytilidae > Mytilus > Mytilus trossulus. The sequence goes on along the minus strand of NC_086382.1, from coordinate 70,843,693 downwards.
CTTTTCAAAAGCATTTGATACTTTAAAATGGACCTTTATGTACCAAACTCTCGAACATTTCGGCTTTAATAGTTCATTTATTAACTGGATCAAGACGTTATATTCTGATATAAATAGCTCAGTGTTCAATAATGGATGGATTTCTGCACCAATTAGTCTAAAAAGGGGGGTGCGTCAAGGATGCCCCTGCTCTTCCATGATCTTCGTGATCGCAGTTGAAATTATGGCATGTAAATTAAGGAATGATTATAACATTAAAGGTTTTGAAATCAAACTTGACCATTCAAAACATAATTTAAAAATTTCCCAGTTAGCAGATGATACCACTCTTTTTCTTAAATCAAAAAATGAAATTATAGCAGCATTAAACGTTATTGAAATATTTGGCACATTTTCTGGTCTTATATTAAATAAAAACAAAACGGAAGGAATTTGGATAGGAAAACTAAAAAATTGTAAAGATAAGGTAGATAATATAAAATTCACAGATAAACCCGTTAAAGTGTTGGGATTGTATTTCGGCACAAATAAAGCAGAATGCGCCAAACTAAATTGGGAAAATAAGTTTGAAAAAGCAAAAAAACTCATGAAATCTTGGGAAAAAAGACATCTTACGATCATCGGTAAAATTCTTATTATCAAATCACTTATCATCCCACAATTTACATACTTAGCAAGTATGACAGTCATAAATAAAATGTATAGCGACAATCTAGAAAAAGAAATTTTTAATTTCATCTGGAACGGTAAACAAGATAAATTAAAAAGGTCAACTCTCATAGCAGATTACAATACGGGAGGACTTAATATGATAGATATCGACAGCTACTTCAACACACTTAAAATTAAATGGGTATCAAGACTAATGGAGTCAAAACATGAAAATTGGTCAATTATTCCGAGATTCTTTTTTGATAAATACGGGAAAAACTTCCTTATCTTCAAAATGAATTTAGAACTTAAAAATTTAAAACCACTTAAAATAACAACTGAACTACCAGAATTTTATCTGGATATTGTAAAATGTTGGATACGGAAAGGTGGAGGTCAAACTAAATCACCCACTAACTTTAGAGAAATACGCAAAGAAATTATATGGGGTAATAAAAACATAAAAATAAAAAATAAACCATTATTGATGCTCAATTGGATCGGAAGCAATATAATCTATATAAATGAAATTATTGACGAAAACGGTCAAATCAACGAAAAGACAATACTGCGTAAGTTAGAAATAAAACACAACTGGATAGCCGAACTATCAATATTAAAAAAAGCTATTCCAAAATGTTGGATAGATATCCTGAAAACAAATAAATCTGTCAAAACCCGCGTTAATATCAACGAAAAAATAATCAGAATGAATGAAACAGAAATAAATTTAGCAGATCTAGATAACAAAACCGTATATCAATATTTTTTAAAAAACAAAATAACTCCAAACATTGGATTAATAAAATGGCAAAAATTATTAGGCGTAAAACCATTACAAATTAAACACTCCTTATCATTTACAAACAAAGAAATATACACAAACAAACTTAAAGTATATAAATGGAAATTATTTAGCTATATATTGCCGAACACAGAAAATCTTTTTAAATGGAAAATATATAATACGTCAGAGTGTACTTTATGCAAATGCACAGACAATTATCAACATTTTTTTATCGACTGTAAATTTTTAAAAGATTTGTGGAATAAAATAACAGAAAAAATGAATATCATAAACTTCTGTAAGAAAATAAACTTAATAGATATAGTCTTTGGATATAAAATAGGAGACCGACATTATAATGACATAAATCTTATTATAACGTTGATAGGTTTCTCAATTTACAAATCATTTTACACGTCGGAGCAAAGAACAAAATCCGCCGACATATACAATATCTTTAAAAAAGAATTTGAATTATATTTTGAAGTTAACAGATGTGTAAAAAAAAGTAAAAGTAATTTAATTCGCAAATTTCAAAAAATTCTTTAAACTGTTAGATTATAAAATATAAAAATCGACACCTCAGTGGCCGTAAAGAAAAATCCTTAAATAACACCTATTCTAAAACTTAAATCAAAACACAATAAGGTACAGATTATGAACAAAGATAATAAATTCATTTTTCTATAATAATAAACATAAAATATCTCACCTTTTGATAATAATCCAAAAGCGAAAAGATTAACACGTGAAGTATATTATCCCTCAATCACGTCAAGTTACGATTATCTGATCACATTAAGACATCTGCACGATTTTTCTAAACGAGCAATATGTGTCAGGTAGATTGTATTTAATAATGAGAATGTTAAAGTAAGGGTCAAATACGGTACAAAATTACGTAATTATATATGCTTATATTGTATTTTTTTTCTATTTGAAATTGACTAACAATCAGTCAGATTGTATTATTAATTAAAAAAATGTATGTTTCAAACACAAATTAAACTAACAAATACTAACAAAGTTTATTACTACTAACGGTTAACGAGGCCGGGATAAGGTACCGGTATTTGATGTATCAACTAACAAATGTGAAAAACTATCAATAAAACATGAGAACTTTAAAAAAAAAAATTAATTACCCGAAAAAGATAGGGCATATCAGGGTAGGACTGATTGCTGACTAAATAGTAGAATGGGGCTGAATATTGAAATACTACTTTTTGATAAATATTCCTAAAGTAATGAACTAGAGCAGTTCTCGCTCGGACACACACTCCATAATCTAGTATATTATAAGAGCATAAACCTGAAGCACGGGGAGGCACTTTACTGCCTTCACACGGCACTAAAGACAAACTCTGTAAAAAATAAAATTGAGAATGGAAATGGAGAATGTGTCAAAGAGACAACAACCCGACCAAATAAAAAAACAACAGCAGAAGGTCACCAACAGGTCTTTAATGTAGCCTACATTTATTTCTTTGTATTCAAAAACTTGTAACAAACTAGTGTTTTTAGTAGCTAGGCTTTGGCGCCTATTTTAATCTAAACGAGATACCATTTTGCATTGTTTGCATTGTGTGCAGTTTTTCATTACAGTTCCGATATCTGACCACCAGGCTCTTAATATTGTACGTCAGACGCGCGTTTCGTCTCAAAAAAAATAATTCAGTGACGCTCGATTAAAACAATTTTAAAGTCCAAAATAAAGAACGAAGTAAATAATCCACACAAATAACTTATGTAATAAATAATTAAAATGTAAGTTATTAGATTAATTGAATTTTAATAAATATAATTAATAGGCTTAAGAGGAAATTAACATTGAACTATATAAAGTTAAGAAAGTAGTATTTTCATTTAGTACGCAATTGCAATCACGTATATATATATTGACCGTCGGAGTTTTCTGTTTATGAGGGAAACATATCTGCTTTTTAAATTTCTTTTTCTAATTTCGTATTTTAAGATTAGCTGAAATTGATGTGAATATTCTACTAATACATGCGTTCACTTGAAATATATATGATTATTAGATATAGGAAGATATGGTATGAGTGCCAATGAGACAATTACCCATTCGAGTGACAATTAATAAAAGTAAACCTTTATAGGTCAGGGAGGGTACGGTCTTCAACACGAAGCCTCGGATGAGCATGTTAGACTGGATCAAACTTACTTGTTTTCTGTTTTCTGTTTATGAGGGAAACATATCTGCTTTTTAAATGTCTTTTTCTAATTTCGTATTTTAAGATTATCTGAAACTGACGTGAATAATCTACTAAAACATGCGTTCACTAGAAATATATATGATAATTAGATATAGGAAGATATGGTATGAGTGCCAATGAGACAATTATCCATTAGAGTGACAATTAATAAAAGTAAACCTTTATAGGTCAGGGAGGGTACGGTCTTCAACACGAAGCCTCGGATGAGCATGTTAGACCGGATCAAACTTACTTGTTTTCGAAAAATCTACTAATACATGCGTTCACCAGAAATAAATATGATAATTATATATAGGAAGATGTAGTATGAGTGCCAATGAGACAATTATCCATTAGAGTGACAATGATAAAAGTAAATCATTATAGGTCGGGGAGGGTACTTCACTGATGAGTCTTATATCGACGAAACGTGCGGCTGGTGTATTGAATTATTATCCTGATACCTTTGATAACTATTTTAGAAACATATTTGCATATGCAGTCTGTAATGGGTTAAATCCTACGGTCTCCATCACAGTGGCCTGGTTGTATGTTTTTTTTAAAGTAACATATAATATTTCTAGATTTTTTATTTTAATTTTCTTCGTCCTCTTTTTTTAAATTTACCTCGTATTATGTCACCTTGGACCATTCTAGACTTAATTGATTTTTTAGATTTCTTTCATTTCTGTTATCTTTCTGAGTATGTCAAATTTAATATGTAAATCTTTAATAGATACATGTATTGATTTCCTACCAAGAGATGGTTTCTCCTAAATTTTCCTTCTTTTTGTCTTTTTAAAACTCACTTTTTCTTTTAATTTTATTGATTTCTGATACAACTGATGTAACTGAAGTCAGGAATATGACATACCAGAAACTCAAATACCTTACATTTAATCAGTATGGTTTCTGCTAACAACTTCCTTCTTCATAATACTTGCATATATGGAAGCTGAATGAGCTGCCATCTTCAAATATGCAATCATCTTTATTTCAATGTTGATCAGTTGTATAAAGCAATATCAAATAATCAAAATATGCACACGACAACAGCTTAACGTAATTTCATAATACATCCCTGAATTAAAGAAAAGTGTTCTAAAAAAATATGTAAACATTTAAAACAATGAAATGAAAACAGGAAAAAGCCGTGCAAAAGTAAACACGAAGTTATGTTAATATAACCCTAAATTCGGACGACACATCGTTCTTCCTTGCGATTCATACGACGTAACTTCCCCTCGCGTGAAGCAAACGACATAACGTACTCTGTTGCGGTTTCGACGACGAATCGTTCTCTATCGAAACTGTTGGTCGAACATTTAAATCAAATGGAAAAGTCATTCCAAGACCAGCAATTTGGTATGCATGGGTGGTGGTGCTACAGACATTACGGGAAAAATAATATTTTATTAAGAAATTAAACCAAATCAATAAATACATACAGCAATGGAAGGATTGGAAAACGAGTGAATTTTTGATAAAATTTGAATGTATGAAATTTAAAATTAATAAGATTTATACGTTCACCAAAGTTTTTAAATACATCGTTTTACGAATTTATTCCAAACAGTTCATTTTAACTATATTTTGGGTTTTTTTCTAAGCAGATTAGGAAATGTTATAACAGTGGGATACACATTTGTTGTATACAACTGCATCAGATGTCAGCTTTATTAAGCTTAACATTGAGAATGGAAACAAGAAATGTGTGAAAGAGACAACAACCCGACCATATAAAAAAAGGAGGTCACCAACAGGTCTTCATTATAGCGGGAAAAAAATCCCGCACCCGGAAGCGTCCTTCAGCTGGCACCTAAACAAAATACTAGTTCAGTGATTATGAACGCCATACTAATTTCCAAATTGTACACAAGAAACTAAAATTAAAAAAATACAAGACAAACAAAGGTCAAAGGCTTCTGACCTGGGACAGGCGCAAACATGCGGCGGGGTTTAACATGTTTATGAGATCTCAACCCTACCCCTATACCTCTAGCCAATGTAGAAAAGTAAATGCATAACAACACTCGCATTTGAAATTCAATTCAAGAGAAATCCGAGTCTGATGTCAGCAGACTTCTAGCAATTAACTGACATGCCAGCTCCAGACTTCAGTTAAACTGATTGAAAGATTTTGATTTCATCATGTCAACATCATGCCCAATCCGTCCCGTTAGGGGTTTAGTATCATACCATCATAAAATATATGAGAAGAACATAACCCGTGTCAGGCCAACAACTGGTTTTTGAATAAATGTGTTAATTTCCAATGCAAAAACCCTATAAGTGAATCAATATTAACGCCAAAATAAGCAATCTTTAATGGCCTTACAACAGTATCGAAACCATATCCCTTCTTGATAAGTCTATTTAAAGGTGTTGTTAGTTGATTGTTAATTTTTGTGCTTTATAAAGAATATTTCCATAAAAAATTGGATATGAAATACCTGAACGTATAAGAAGTCTGCATGTTGAGCTATATTTACGAATGATGTCCTTATATACCGATGATAAAATTTTGTAAATGTTTTGACTAGTTTGTGATTTCGAAAACCCTGGTGTAATAATTTTTCAGTAATACATAAATTTCTCTCGTTTAAATCTAAAGCATTGTTACATACATGAGCGAATCGTACAAGTTGAGATATATACACAGTAAGATGGTGACAAGGGACTGAGAGCGTAGACTGTCTGTAATTTTTTAATCCAATTAAATTCAATTTTTTACCACGATTTTTATTGTTAAAAATGTTAGCGATGGTAGAATTTTTATGTAATCGATTTTGAATATTGAGACGTGAAGATACCCTTTGAACGAGTTAAGTATTTAATATTTTTCCATTTCTACGCTTCATATTTGTTTTTTGTTTGTGAAATATTTTATAAAGAAGCAAATACGGGCGTCCAGAATATGAACCAGCATACAATACATCAAGTTGTGTAAAAATGATAAATCTGTTCGCCTAAAAATGTCAAACGCTATAGTATTAATTACCCGGAAAAATAGGGTATATGATGCGGGGTTCACACATTGCCGATAATTGCTCCCGTTTGAGATCAGACAGCAATAAGACACGTAAATTGAAAAAGTCGGATTAGTATCCTCAATTATCTGGAATGTCCTATCATTGTCTGAACGCAGTCGTTTTAGTTCGTAACAGATTCCTACGGGTCGGGAAGGTCCGAATGGTTCGGCAAAGCACCCCGCACCCGGAGGCGTTCTGCAGCTGGCCCCTAAACAAACATATACTAGTTCAGTGAAAATTAACGCCATACTAATTACCAAATTATACACAAGAAACTAAAATTAAAAAAACCAAGACTAACAAAGGCCACAGGCTCAAGACTTGGGACAGACGCAAAAATGTGGCGGGGTTAAACATGATTATGAAATCTCAACCCTCCCCCTATACCTCTAGCCAATGTAGAAAAGTAAATGCAAAATAATACGCGCATTTAAAATTCAATTCAAGAGAAGTCTGAGTCTGATGTCAGAAGATGTAACCAAAGAAAATTAAAAAAAGGAAAATAATACATAAATAAAAACAGAATACTAGCAGTTAACTGACATGTCAGCTCCAGACTTCAGTTAAACTGATTGAAAGATTATGATTTGATCATATGAATATCAGGCACAATCATGTGTCGTTACTGGCCTCAATTGTGGTTTGTTATGCGGATGTCAAACCAGGGTTTCCCTGTCTACTTAATTTGTTGCAGAGGTTCAAAACATTATGGAATATTACAAATCAGACCAACATCCATCTTTCTTATCATTGCATCCTGCTGCACATCCGAAAATCATTACCAAGCTCCTCGTAATAAAGCTACCTACTAGTATGTAAAATGACCAGAACACATTGTATGCATCGTCTATATTTGCTCCATACACTGACAGTGGAATGATTAGCAGGTAACCTGAAGAAAAAAGGTATATGTTTTACAACATAAAGAGGCACCTCTTCGCTTCCACCATAATATGTTACGAAATGTGATATATCTTGGTATCAATACAACACACTCACATGCGTACGAATGTGCACTTCTAAACATATTGACAAAGATTTAAATATCATCCTTCCAGGATATAGCAGATAATTGTAGATGATCCAAGGGTTAACCATGTAAAAAAAAAATCGCGTGCTTTTTCTAAAACAAGTTCATCGGAAAATACCACGACTTTTAACAAAAACAAGTATACATTTACCGACTGTACCAATGGGCAAATGCTTGTCAGAGATTTGATCTTCAAACCGATATTTTCTTTACGTTAAAAAAAGAGACCAGAAATAATAAACACAAAAAGAAACAACACATAATTTGAAGTTAGATTCATTTTAGAACGATTCATACATTTATTTAAAATTAACAAGATACAATATTGATTTCAAAAAAATATATTTCAGTAAACATTAAAGCTATACGAGCATTCGTCACCATTAACTTGATTTTTGAATGTGTTATCATGTTTACATACATCATCAGTGAAGATGGACAGTATCAAGTGTCCCTGTTGGGCGCCATCCTTTCGGTGTTACTCAGGAAACATTTAAAGTAATTAACCAATTAAAACCTTCAAAGACATGATGTCTGCACCAGATACTCAATGATATGCTAAACGCTGAACAGACAGTCCTAATTACTTGAGATGTACCATTTGATTTCGCGGCATGTACCATTTAATTTCTTGAGATGTACCATTTGATTTTTCGGGATGTACCAATTGATATCGAGACATGTCATTTAATATCGAGATGTACCATTTGATTTCTTTGGACGTATCATTTAATATCGAGATTTACTTTTTGATTTCTTGGGATGTACCATTTGATATTGAGAAATATCATTTGATTTATTGGGATGTACCATTTGATATTGAGACATATCATTTGATTTCTTGGGATGTACCATTTGATATTGAGACATATCATTTGATTTCTTGGGATGTACCATTTGATATTGAGACATATCATTTGATTTCTTGGGATGTACCATTTGATATTTAGATGTACTATTTGATTTCTTGGGATGTACCATTTGATATTGAGACATATCATTTGATTTCTTGGGATGTACCATTTTGATTTAGAGATGTACCATTTGATTCCTTGGGATGTATCATTTAATATCGAGATGTACCATTTGATTTCTTTGGACGTATCATTTAATATCGAGATGTTCTATTTGATTTCTTTGGATGTATCATTTGATTTCGTAAGATATATCATGATGTTCCTCGTGATATACCGTAATCGTTTAGTTGTCTGGGATGTGCAATTTGGTTTCTTGAGATTTACCATTTGGTAACGTAATATTGTCTAATGGACGTTGCAAGTTATTCTCATTACAACATTGTTTAGTTATAAAAAAATATGTATTTTTAAGAATTCATTTGGTTTGTCTATAAGTATTCATGTCAGACACGTTTATTTCAGTCATTATAAATATTTCGTATATAGATATATCAAAAAGTGAGTGAAAATAATTTGTTTAGCAATCCGTATTCCTTTACACATGGACACTGCAGCCGAAGGAAGAAAAACATCGACATTGTACAGTTGTATGCAATTTAAAAGATTCTATATGTTATAGATATTTCATATCTTTTGGATAGTTTTGTGATGTTTGTGACGAAGTCGAGTGAGGTTGCCGAGGGGTTTAAACAAAAGCTATGGTATAATTTACAAAATACCACAAAATATCCAAAAGATACAAAATATCTGTTTTAACCTATCGCATATATTTCTGTTTAAAAAATGTGTATTTCATATATTTTTGTTAGTTTACTTTAAAAATACTTATAAGAATCAGTCAAATTACCCTTTTTGGACCTTACACATAAATCTCCGCCTTCTTTCTGGAATAAGCACGGGCTTCTGAAACAGTGGGAACATCAATTAGACAAGATTTGTCTACAGCGATGGATGCACATATACATTGGTGACGGGTAACGTTTCAGACAAAATATATTGGATTTTCTGCATTAGGCTGCAAGAGATATTTAAACAGTTTTCCGGAACCCAGATTAAAAGTTGAACTACAAAGGGTTAGTGTATTTTCTTATTTTATCAAAATATTAAATGTTTGAATTGTTTAAATTTTTATTGTTAATTAATTCTATAATTCTGTGGAAATAAAATCTCAAGAATCTTTTAGTGAGTTTGGAAGAATAATTCCACGTTTTAATTTTTACCCGAAGCCAAAGTCACACAATAATTAACAGGAAATTTAAAATGTCCACGATTAAAAACGCATGTGATGTATATTCTAGATAATTTAAACAAAATGTTCAGGTTCATTTAGTCTATATAATTTAATTTTCAAACATAATTGTTATTACTTATGCAACCTCGTTAACAGTTTAGATTTATATAAAATCGGATGAGAATCCAGGAGTTTTAAAGAGGGGTGCAAAGCGGGCAGTTTAGCTTACTGGTCCCACATTGGCTCTTTTGTTTATATGTCAATTTAAAAATTCAGGCGGCCTCGTTAAGGTCTTGCCATCTTTGTTTTTCTTTTCGAAAAACATACACAACAAAACCATGGTATAATCGTGAAAATTGTACCATAGATAGCCATGGTATAATTGCGGTTATTGAGATTTATACTGTTGTTGCATTCCCATAGGTTTCAATGTACAGATATAGGTTAACAGATGTTAACACATGACAGGGGTAAAATCTCTTTGTTCTTACTGTTCAATAATCTGGATAATGCACAGCAAAAGTGCGCATTTACTAACTCAGATATACTGCACAGTTCTAATCTATTTTTACCTTAAGGGACGGTTCGTGGATTTTGAAAGGGACGTTATTCTATAAAATAAAAATAAAAATCAGCGTGTGAATCGAGACTCAAAACAATATTGATAATGCTAAAACACGATACTTTATCTAATCCAAGGGTGAACGACCCATTTGCCCCACCACGAAACCGCCATCTGCCTTAAAATTACGACAAAGCTGAACTTTGTACAAACATCGTACTTTCAAAATAGAAACGAAACGTTTCTTATTCCTTTTTTATTATTGTATTGAATTTGGAAAATGAAATATTTCATCATATTTTGTGTACAAAATAAAACTCAAATCAGTGTTTTAAAGTCAGAAAGATAGTTACAACAATTTTTGGTAGTTCTGCCAAAAAAGAAATGTATCTAAGAATATCCGATTACAGAAATCTTATTCGGATCATAATTAAGTTTGTTTCAAAACAGGGGGGGGGGGGGGGGGGGCTAGTTGGGGATCAATCAGACTTCATTAAGATAGACGTGTATTAAGAAATTTGTGAGGATGGGGAATAAAAGATTAGAAAGAGGAACGTATTTTCTGTTTATTTAATAAAACATTTTTTAATTTAGATAATACAAATCTTTCTCTTTTTTGTTGGACTATCAATGCATTTGAATGGGAGAAAATATAGTTGGAATCCCCCTTAACTCTGGGTTAGGCCCCCTTTTAAAATGGCTGGACCCGCCCCTGTTATAGATTTCGTCACTAAATAAATAAAAATTGTGAACAAATTTAACAGAAACAATAAAACAAAGTCTACCATTAACAAAGTCGTATTTCTCCCTTTCTTTACCATATTAGAAACTTTCATATGATTCGTGGATTGCGGAATATCGTCCTCTTTCTGAAACGTTTACGTACATTGATTGCGTTGTGTGTTAAAACAAATTAGTGGGCAATTGAATCCGTATATTTGATTTTATTTGCACGGCTTGTTTGAATCTTAAACCCGAACTCCTACGGCGATCGGGAAACTGGTCTGTGTCAATCGACAAGAATGTTCGGGATGGTCGACCCTGGTCGTCATCGATTTGAATTTCTACCCGAGAGTTTTTGACATGTCAAAAACATTCGAGTAAGGATCGAGAAGCCAGTCACTCGAGAAGAGGTCGAGAATTCGTCGAGTAGCAGTCGAATTGATCGGGAAAGGATCGTGTAGAGATCGAGAACAGTTTCTAAAAAGGTATCGCACAAAGGCATTTAAATTCTAGTTTGATCCACATTTTTGGGGGATATGTGACATGTTCAAACCCCTTTTTGCAATATTTTATGGTTAATAAATGCAGAATGTTGCCATGGATACACATAAAAGGAATCAATGTTCACCCTTTTAAGTTTTGAAAATCAAATCTATGGAAGATACTGATTACATTCATATGCATATGTACAACACAATCAGTTAGGTTAATGTATTAGAAATTCAGGAACAGGGGATGATAAAACATTTTGGGGCTCATTTTAAATTTTATTTTCTAACTGTGGAGTGCTACCTGAAACAGCTAAAATAGACTAAACATATCGTATTAACTGCCAGAAAATCGAAAGCATATTTAACATCAGAATTCTAGAGACTATTTACCGCCTGTGAAGAACTAGTATTCAAAATACTAAATTACAATGTACAACTATATGCTTCAATGTTGATCGATACATTTGTACACTCCTCATTCCGTGTATGGAAGTAAATAATCAGTCAAAACGATTTATTCAAATTTGTTTACACAATCCCTATATATTTGTTTTAATCATAAAGTTGTATCTTTGGCAAATTTACAATATGTTCATTTATTATTATCGAATAAATAGATATAGGAAGATGTGGTGTGAGTGCCAATGAGACAACTCTCCATCCAAATAACAATTTAAAAAGTAAACCATTATAGGTTTAAGTACGGCCTTCAACACGGAGCCTTAGCTCACACAGAATTCTTTAGATATATAAGTTTAAAAAAAGATGTGGAATGATTGCCAATGAGAAAGTATCCAAATGAGACCAAATGACACAGAAATTAATAAGTATATGTCATCGTACAGCCTTTAACAATGAGCAAAGCCCATATCGCATGGTCCGCTATAAAATACCCCGAAATGACAAAACGATTCAAACGAGAAAAATAATGGCCTAATTTTTGTACTAAGAAAATGAACGAAAAACAAATATGTAACACATCAGCAATCGACAACCACTGAATTACAGGCTTTATCAGTCTTCAACATGGAGCATTGGCTCACACTGAACAGCAAGCTATAAAGGGTCCAAATAATGACCAGTGTTAAACCGTTCAAACTGGAAAAACCAACGGTCTAATCTATATAAATAACGAGAAACTAGAAACACTCATGAACTACAACCACTGCACATCGGTTTCCTTTCTCTTTTTCAACTATATGTACGTTGGGTAAATTAAAACTGCTATTTGTACAGCCGATTTCAATCTTTTTCTATAGAAAAAAGTTCTAATTCGTTGGAAAGTACAAGCATTAAAGCCATTTGTTACAAACAACGATGTCAGAGCTTTGTGTAACTGCTCAACTAAACCATTCAATATCATAGATTTATTTTACATTGCAGATGTACTTTGTTCCGAATTTAATTACATTTTTTTCCTTGAGTTGTATGTGTATAATGGTGGAAACTCTTCCAGGTATATATTGATCATATACAAAAGTAATGATATTAATTTTATTTGCATATCTACAAGTACTTGAATTTGGTTGACATGTAATGTAAAATTGATTTTTCGGGTTTATACATCGAGAGACCATGTTGCAAAGTCTTCTGGTGTAATCTATGTAAACACTGGGTCAATTTCAACAAATACAACAATCTAAACTTTGAGAATTAAACCCCAAAAAAAAGGAAATGAAAAATCATCTCTTTTATCATACATTTGATATAAAGCCTATCGTTAAAGACATAGATATGAAGATCCAGGAAAGGAAGTGTTCGTTGTTATGTTAGCTTTGTTTCAAGTCATTTCAGCATGATTACTCTCTCTAGTGTACATGTACATTCTGAAATCGACATTTGTGTATGCATTATTATGTAACAGTGAATTTGTATAATCAGGGATTATGAAGAATCACTAAAATCAGTAGTGATTATACAGATTCCTTGAAAATGACCAGTGATTTTACATAATCACTGATAATTTTAATTGGTATTGTACTAATTCCCTAATACAATTTCAGGGATTATCAATAATTAAAAGCTTCAAAGATGATGAAACAAATTAACATAGACAAACTATCATTTTTTTTTACTACTCCTTGAAAGTTTAAGTTAACAGTTTTCAATTCTAATCTACTATGTGAATCTTAAGTGATGCGTGTTTCCCTTTATATTTTATATAAGTGTTGAACCTCATTATTTTTCTAACAAATAAGCTCGGCACAGCCACAGATGTTGCTTGTGTTGAAGAAAACGTATGCTCAAAAGTTAATAACAATTGCAAACGAAAAACAAAATGCAACATATATCTCAAACCAATTCAACTAGTGGTTCCAGGAAAGGGAGATCAAAAAAAAAAATAATGGTGATTATTCACCAAAAAAAAATGAAGAAGGATATCGCCTTGCCAAATAGGACTCCTGCTGGGGTCTTTAATACACGAAATCAGTTTGAGGTTGCTAATTTCCCTTCATTGGTACCTTCAGATATTTGTGCTGAAAACTCTATTTCTATGAGACATGCCGTAAAATATTCTTCGATATAGAGGACAAGGTTTTTTAAATGTTGACATTGTGGTAAAAACAAATATGAATTTGGTAGATATACCTGTAGAAAAGCAGGGCAAAAGTATGTGTAATAGTAGATGCCATCCAAATCTAGTTTGTAAATAAAATGTTTGTTTTTATAATATTGTGCATAAAATTGACATTTATCAAAACAATTGTACGCATAAAATGTTGTTTTAATGACAATTTAATTTTAATTCATATTTTTAACCTTAAAACAATTTCTAAAACAATACGATGAAAAGAATAATCATTATGCCATTTTACATTTTCATACTAACTTCACCAACCCGCTCTTGTGGGATCGCTTGGTATTATTAATACTGATACAGTCGATATCAAAAAGGGCGCGCTTGATATTATAACGGATAAAATCAGTATTAAAATCAAAACATCAATTATTCAATATATTTTTTGCTTATCATTTAATTATATTGTGTTTAACATTTCAATATTTTTGTGTCTGTTATATTAATATATTGTGCCTAATGTTTTACAATATTAAGGTTATTAGTTTGATATAATATTGTTAACTCTTATTGTATTTCGATGTGTTATATATTTTAGTACCATTTTAGTTATTCTGCATAATACCTGAAGATTTTTCTAGTGATTTTACATAACCCCTAAAAATTTTAGTGGTTATATATAATGCCTAAACTAACCAGTGATTCTACATAATCCCTGAACATTTTAGGGATTCCTCATAATCCCTGATTATATACTGTAACATATACATTTCTACTACGATTTATTAATGTATAATTGATAGAAGTTTCGTCGGAATTAACGTTGTGAACAGCAAAAACAATTCGTGAAAAGAGATATAACTCTAATACTATAAAGCTATTCACATGTTAGAATGAATATCAAACAAACAATCAAAATATTATATGATATATGCATATCTACAAATACTGGATTGGTTCGTTAGCATATTTTACTTGGTTTACACTTCAAAAAATCTATTTTGATTTAGAACATCCATTTTGATATATTCATGCGCGATTAAGATGAATGGAATCAAGTAAAATGAGACAGAATCCGAACAAAGTAATACATAACGGTTATTTCTATTATAATGGATAATAAAAAGAAATATTGCCCTAAAGCTTGGAAGATATAATTTTTTGGCGGAATGTCATGTAATGAGCTTGGTTTATTAACATCTGACTTTTTTATTTAGTTTGTGAGTAATCAAGTTTACGATATTATTAAACGTCTTTTAAAGTGCATCTTTTGGTGTATAAATTGGACCAGTTCTCTCACAAACTAAAGTCCTTTCAAAATATGATATGTTCCTGAGTTACTTGTTCTATAGATATGTAGTTTATACACCAATTTATTCCTTTCAAAATACGTTAAATCCTAATAATTCTTTGACTTTTACTTGTGTTATTTAGGAGACTGCAATTTTAATACTAATCTTTGTACCTGGAGAAATGATGATGATAATGATAGTAAATGGATCTTAAACCATGGACCAACTCTAACCAATAGGACGGGTCCATTCTCTGACCACACTAGTCCAGGTAAGTTTCATATATAAACATCAAATAAACCTTTTCCATTTTACATTGCATGATCTGCATGTGCTTAAATACAAACATTGAAATGTTTTGGTTATGTAGCAAACATTTCACCATCTCGTGCGTACATTTTGTTGATAAATTATTAAAAAAAAAAACGTGTCAAGAACAAAACAAATCAGTATCAATGACAGTGTTTTCATTTTTCTTTACTAATTTTTTGGGGCTTTGAATTGCGAAAATGGAGATTGCACTAACTTGACCAGATTGAAGATTAAACCAAATCACTGAAAAATAATGTTTTTTGGATCTGTTGTTTTGATATTTCTTTCTATGAATGTCTATTGAAATTACATCCAATAGTACATTAATTCAACCTTTTTTATCAAAAAGTTCAATCTGGAATACATTTTTCTGCAGATACAGATAGCAACTAATCTTAGTATTATTGCTTTTAGGTAAAGCTGGAAAATACATTTACACAGAATCCGGACCTAGTCTTCTAGGACATGTTACAAGGTTAACAAGTGAAACATTTCATAACAAAGCCAATAGATGTCTTACATTTTGGTATCACACGTCCGGCATATATAGTGGTTTAAAAGTATGGGTCATTACAAACTTTAAGCAGTACTTTACTTTACTCCATATAACGGGAGACCATGGAAACAATTGGATAAAAAGCAGTGTATACATACCAGACATTTATACTGATTTTCAGGTTTGTTTAATGAAATCTTTATATCGTTATGTCCTCAACATTAAGAGAAATACAAATTGCATGTGGTGCTTCAATGGGTTCTGTTCTTTGAGTCTCTCTCACTCTATTAGTATGGTTGAACCGATCGTATCAGCTTAATTTTAATTCTAATTTTTGCTAATATTGAAAGTTATGATATGATATCAACAAAATAGTTGAGGAAATTTTTAGCAAATTTAATGGAGCTTTTTGACTTGTCTTTACTCAAAACTTTTGTTCTGCTATTTTTCTTCAAATTTCATTCTATAACACCTACAACAGTTTTAACACTAAACAATTATGTTTTGTTTCTATGCAAACAAGTAAAATTGTGAAACAACATTGTGATGAGGAGGTATAGGTTTTGGTCATTATTAAAAGCTGTTATGTGACATATTGGTGCAAGCTTATGTGTCATTTTGTCTCTGGTCTATGGTGGAAAGTTGTCTAAATGGCAATCATATCACATCTTTTTCAAAGCCAATACCGCATAGTGTGCTATAAAAGACCCCGAAATGACAAATGTAAAACAATTTAAACGAGAAAACTAATTCCCTACTTTGTGTACAAAAAATGAACGAAAAAAACAAATATTTTACACATCAACAAACAACAACCACTGAATGACAGGCTTCTTACTTGGGACAAGCAAACACATACAGAATGGGGCGAGGTAAATATGTTAGCGGGATTCAAACCCTCTCCCCAACCTGGAACAGTGGTGTAAAAGTACAACATAAGTACGAACTTTAAATATCAGTTGAAACTCATCAGACAGATACAGATAGAAATACATGTAACAAACACACAGAGTGGACTTGACCGGGTACTTGTATATCCCAACAATACAAAGACACTACAAACAGATCTGGGAATACTCGCAGTTACTGACAGCTAGTCCAAAGCCACTTTAAAAATATGCAGAAATCATACATCTAAACCTAACCTATCAATCAGTATAAATCCCACCACATTTTTTATGTTGCTTCTTCATAGACAGAAACAAAATATTACAACCATTTCTTTAAACCTGTATATTTTTAATTTAAGATTGCATTTGAAGGTAATGAAGGTAGGATCATTGCTTTGGATGATATCAGTTTTACAGGCATTTGCAATGGTACGTTAAAAGTAATATAGAAAGGTATAAAATATGTGTAATTTTGAGTTTTAACAATCTCTGTTTATCTGCAAAGAGCATATAAAGGTTATAACTGGTTATATTATCAGATTATGTCAATAAGTGTACAGTTACTGCTTTGTTTTGAATATTGGGATTGTGGCAGATTAAAAAAAGCCATGTTACCTATTATATCAAAAAACCTATACTTGCTAACTCCTTTGTCATTATTTTGGTCTCTCTTGGAAAGATGTAATATTGGTAGTTATGTCAAATATATCACAGGTACTTGTCTCAGAAAGAAATTGTTCTATAAAACTTTATATTATATTAAGGTATATATGAAATAACATTAAAGTATACAGAAAAAAAATTCTGAGACATTTTCCTGTTATATTTATTTTCCAGACCATATGAGTATTTTGACTGTACGCATATGGATCATATAGGTTATATTTAAACAATTTAACACGATCTTTCTTTTTAGTTTTACAAATTGTTTTTATTACAATTAGATGGATAAATTAAACAAACGAACAATTGAAATTAAACATTTGTTTCATTGTATATCTGAATCCTATTTTGGTACACTTGCCCAATGTGACATTTGCTTCAACAAGTAACATAATGTTTTTTACATTTGAAATGTACATGTTTGCAGTTCATGCATGTTACTTTGCATTTGCTTTTTTATTGTACAGTTTCTAAACATTCTAAAATAACTGTCCTCCCATATTATGTTTACTTCAGATACCTCCAATTTCAGTGATCATAATTCAACTAATGTATAGCTGACTGTCGTATCTACATCACTTTTATGATTTAAAAACGTTATTTTAACCGAGTCATATAGCAGAATTTTATTATGTGTCTTGGTCTAGGAACAATCGGTTTTTAAGATATTAATAAAAAAAATATCTCATAATTATTCTGTTTATTTCATTAGTAGAAGGTGTAATCACTTTATTTGCACTGACTTTAAAGTGTTGTTCCAATATCTGTACAGAATGAAGTTAGTGTACACACAATGTTTAAACAATCTCTGTTTAACTGCAAAGAGCATATAAAGGGTATAACATTAAATGAACGTCAATCGTAGTATTATATATCCGCCTATGCATTCACTTGTCATATAATGTAAGGGGAAAACCTTGCAATGTCATTGACAAGCTTTTCAAATAGTTTTCATATCAAACTTATCTACGTTTCCTACATCGTTCGATCGAAAGATATTTTAAGTTGCTAAGACATTTGTTAAATATACTTTTATGTGTATACAAGTGCATGGTATACCTTTTTCAGATATTTTGATAAAAAGTTAACTCTTAGCCTATTCACACTTCAATGTCTTCATTTTTAATGTTTCATTTAAAAATTGTTCTGTACCATCTATAAAATTTAAGTTTAAATTTCGGTTAATCATAAGATATATATCCTAATTTAAATTTAAACCTGTACCTTTGTCTATCATTAAATGGACAATAAATTATTATTACTTTATTTTCAATTTTATTCAAGAGAATATGTACCAAGTACTGATGACGCTTGTAGGTGATAACATCCATCATATGATGCCATCATTATACCCCTTCTTTATCTTGGGTGTATCGCGATAAAATATGACCTTTTTCAATCGAAGGCTCCGATCTTATTTTTACGATATTGATAAATACTTTTCACTTTTAAACTGTTCGTAGAGGACGATGTTGTTATATTTGTTTTGTACATGTCTTCTTGTGTATTGTGATGCCGCTTGTGATAAAGATTCTGGTCCGGAGGGATTATCAGAATGAGTTTTAATACCACCGCAATATAAAAGTTACCTATGGGCAAAATGTCTTTCGAATTACATTATTGAAATGGCATCAAATGGGAAGCATTTAAGGAATAACAGTACTGTAGTTGAAGAGTTGCCACCGTCAATTGTAGATTTGACGGTCGCAAATGCAGTTTTACTGGCGACGCGTAGCGGAGACAGTAAAACGGAGATTTGCGACCGTCAAATCAAAATTGACGATGGCAACTCTTCAACTACAGTACTGTTATTCCGATTCTAATGCATTTCAAAAAGAAAAAAAATACGATAAAACTTGTAAAAATGTCTAAATTTGTCAAATAAAATAAATCCGCGAATCTTCATGAATGATTTTGGCACAAAGACGTCATGGCTAAACGTGACGTCATAAAAATGAAAACTTCTAAACTGGAAGTTATGAAGTTACTTGTACGCTTCAAATTCAGATAAAATTACATTAAAACGGCGAATTCGAGGTAGGTGTTGTTTTATTTTCGATTATATAGTAGTAATCGAACATTTGTTGAATCATCAATTCAAAATGGCGGGTCCCTCCTTAGTTACGCCTGGTCAACTGTGAATTTGACGACAATTTTTAGCCAATGAAAAAAATTGTTGCATCCAAATTGCATTAGAATACTGTTTAGACGACAATACCTACTGCTTATATCAGTGTATGATAGAATTTTACAATGTTATTGACGGAGATGTGTATCAAAATTGTTCATGTTATGGATAATATTCTGTTCCGAAATATTCCAATATCGTATTTCCCCAAGTGTGTTATGTTCCGACTGGATTCGATTGTAACTGGTACAATGATTGCTTTAGAAAGAAATACTCGTGTTCAGGAATTGATGATGGCGGAATTACATTTCAAGGAGAATTTTGTTCATTATATGATCAACATCAACCTAAAGTCGTTAGTAGTCGGACTACTAACACAAAGGTTCCTGGTTCGATTCCCGTTCGGGTTGAAAATTTCAGGAACTCAATTTTCGGCTCTCGCGTGACACCATTTGCGTGTATGGTCTTGAGGAAACGATCCATCGGAAGGGGACGATAAATGGCTCTTGTTAAGAGAGAGACCCTTGTAGATTTCGAAAAAGAGTAGGCTAATGCCGCTACAAGGCAGCACTAGCACCCGCAAAGTAGAAAGGGATAAATATAAGTTGCAAAACTTGTTTCCCAATCCACTATAAATAAATATGTTTCAACTTAACTAAATCAACATAAATTTAAACCAATAAATAAGATTTTACTGGGTAATATTCGGAGATGTTTACAAGTTGACATGGTACGTATTGTACGTCCATGGATACAGTATGAGTGTAGTAAAATAAAGATTAAAAGCATTAGTGTAAATAAACAATGTTTCACAAGCCAGGAATTCCAAAAATGTCACTCTACCACTATGTGATATGAATGCAAATAATTTTTGGAGCTTAGTTGTTACTCTTGTGGAGTAACTATACAAACAAAATGGTAGCAGCGACGGCATAAGTAATGTATTGGAAGCTAAAAAAAACAATTTTCAAATAAGGAAATTATAATGCAAACAATTAATACAACTGCGCTGCGTATCAAAACAAATATTGAAACACGTCATATATTTTATCATAACGCGTTCAGGAGTACTAAAATGGTCAACGATATTGTTACTAAGCTAGCAGAGTTGATGCTTTGGAGACAACATGGATTATCATGGTATGCTTGGGTAGATACAAAATTTCAAAATATATCACGCAACAAAAATTCTATATTCATGTTGCTAGCATCAAGACAATCCTACGATATGAATTATGATGACACTAGCCGTACAGCAAGATTTTATGACGCTGTTGATAATTTAGCAAGTGGTATCTCTAAAGGGATGTTTGTATCAGATAACAAACAAATTGTCTCCATTCAATCACTTGAAGCGTGTGTTGATCTGCTGTGTCAACATATTTATCGCAGCACTGATTCGACCATGACAAGAGGTAGATTATAATTGGCTTTAGTCTATATAAAAGGTGGTCGTCATGTACTCTAACTGAACCGGTCTATATTTATTCTGGTACTCGGACTCTGTTATTTATATAATACGACAATAGTTTGCTCTCTCTAGCCGATTCACTCGGTTTTTTACTTGTTAAATGTTATGTGAATCTTTCAATGTTTAAAATTTGATAAAATTTGTTAAAAACTTTGAAATTTGAATTTAAAAAGATTTTAAAAAATTAAATATTACTCAAACTTTTAAATGGTGTGGTAAATGTTTTTCCGATTATTTCCAAAACATTTGCCAGCCTACTGTTTGAACATTTTAAAGTCTGTGTTTGTGATTGTTTTGCATTCATGTTTGATTAAGATAATACATTCCTATCGTAAACGAGATATGCTCAGGTATTTATGGTGACTTGAGTAACACCGGTATCTCTCAGATTACAGTTCTACATTGACAGGTAAGTTTGTTTTAGCCTATAAAATACTTATTTAGCCTTGAGAATTGAAAGGTCAGTTCATCCCATTCATACAATAGAAGTTTACCTATGAGGATCAGAATGGGGTTTACAGACTAGAAAATACATGTAATATCAACAACAAAATAAAGAATAGAGAAAATGAACAACAAAATAAAGAATAGAGATAATGAACAACAACATAAAGAATAGAGGATAATGTGGTGCAAAAGTATAAAGAATAACTGTGCAAAATAACTTGAAAAGGTAACTTGGGTAACTATAATGCAATACTGATATAAATATAACGGTCAATGTACAGAATTGATAAATAATCTTGTAACAGAAAGACTAAATAGTAAAATCTTTTTCATGAGAATTTTACAGAATGAGAATTATTATTAAGGAAAATGCCCTTAAAATTTAAAGAATACAGATATTAATAAAAACCTCTTCAGGTCTTCATGTCATTTACATTGTCAAAATATAGGACACATCTAGTCAAACTGGTTTTAAACTAGACATATAGTCAAACTGGTTTGGTATAACTGACTGCTTCATGTCCTAGAAGTCTATTTCACAGTGACCTAATGTGTTTGTGCTAATAGTACATCATACTGTCACATTTATTGATTTTCTGTTGTGACATGACCTACATTGTAAACATGCAAAACAGTGGCTTGAGATTCCCAGTTTATAGGAATCAATGCTAGTATAATCTTTAAAGTTTATTCAATATGAACTGATATTAGTAAAATAAATAATATTTGGAATTTTATATCCTGGTTAATGATGGGGTTTTTTTTGGGACCAAGATGTTTTATTCATTCTTGTTCACATTATGATTATTTTAACCTTCAATGCACATTTAAAGATAGAAAACAATTCAGCTCTCATTTGAAAAATTTTGCAACTAAATAGTAATCTGTCTGATTTGGTGTTAACAAAAAACAAGGCAATCTAATAGATAACCTGCAAGTATAACATATTTCTATAAAGTCAAGCAGATATTTTTTTTTATTTGAAAAAAATCTACCATATAAAGAAATATGCAATCAAAAGGCCTAAAATAACCCTAAAATTCAACTTTAAACATATTTTGAAAAACTAAATCACGATGCACAAAGTTTAAGTATTGGTCAGAATATAGGGTTCTTTTGTACTTTTACAATATCACAATAACAATGAAGTGACCTTAATTTTGGACAAGGTAAATGGCATGAAGCCAAATTTATCAACTTCTATCGTATGAATGGGCTAAACTGACCTTTAAATTCTCAAGGCCAAATAAGTATTTTATAGGCTAAATACAAACTTGCCTGTCAAGGTAGAATTGTAATCTGAGTGAAACCGGTGTTAGTCAAGTCACCATAATATCAGTACATCACTCAGGTGTAATAACGTGAAGACGGAAGGGTTCTAGACTTGTTTACCGATCTCTTGATTCATTACTTTCAAAAAGGTGAATAATGATACCATTTACAGTTTATATTATAGAGTTTATCCTACAATAAAAAGTAGTCAAAATTCTATGTTATCTTTTACAAATTAAATACTATTTAATGCTCTTGACATTGACAACGTAGTGAGGATGGGTTCCAAAACCAGTTAAGGTTTTTCTGCCATTCATTGTTCTTATAAAAGTTATCAAGTTCAGTGTCATGTTATATATGCTACTAAATATCAAGATAGTTTTAGATAATTCGGAATACTATTATTTGACGTATAAACGAAATGTCTTGTGTACTGATTGATGATCAATATACAAACTAGTTTAGTGCAAGAAAAAGGCAGCTCCGTGTAAGTGTTGCTGGAGAGGGGATAAAAAACGTTTCATTCATTGATCGATAACATTTATACTCCAAATCATCTTAATATAAACACTAGACTTTTCCTTCTGCTTTCATGATTTATGTGTTTTAGCTTTCCGTAGGTCGCGATCAATATACCGATGCTTCGTATTTTAACGACACTGAATTATTTATCTTACCTCCACACATTCATATTAAATATACTAAATGAAAATATGTATAGTCAATAATTCTACTTAACACTTACAAAACTGAAGTATTCTGTGTTTTTACATACTTTGGTGTTTAAATATTGTTTTACTAATAATGTGCAATAATAGTAATGACAATGAACTGTAATTTGTTTCAGACTCTTGCCCAGGTGAAACGCTTGAAAGTATTAAATGGTGGAAGACAGCGGCAGGGGAAACAGACATCAAAGATTGTCCTCCGAATTATACAGGTAATCTATATACATGATCCATCTCTCCATTTTGTGTTCGTCTTCGAAAAACAAAATTTGAAAAAATTAAAATCTCGACACGTACGATTCTAAGACTTATCCATTTCTAGCTTACCGTCATTATCGCAAATCGAGATGAATTCAAAATTTTACCGACTGGCACTTTGGTAAACCCATGTTCAATCAAGTAAGACTACCGATTCATATTCAGTAATGTCGTGGCATAACATTAAAGATTATTGATATGCATTTAGTAAACGGTAGATTTTATTATCATGATAATATCAATGATAATGATGATAATGATTAGAAAAAGAAAAATAACTTTGCATACCTTATATGCGATTCGAATTGCCTATTAACATAATGTAGTCATTCTGATAAATTAAAATTATAGTGCTTTGACGTTTCTAGTTATAAATGTCGACATTCATGCTAGATAGATATCAATTCTCAGTAGTAATGGCAAAAAGTATGACGGAAATATTGAGTTCATTCAACATATGTAAAACATAAAATTGTCATCAAACAAGTAGTAGCTATAGATGTAAAACAGATCCATACAAAAACCTACGTTACAAGTCACCACCTTCAAGCAACTGGCCAAATACGAAGTGATTATGTTGAGTGGTACTGAAGAAATGTGTGGCGAAAAATATATTCATTCAACTTATATAAAAATAAGTGTATGGGACGAACTAGGGTAGTTATATATATTTGTTCCTGACCGTAAGAGTATCTGGACCATTTTTCAAAATACTCATACGGTCGGACCGTACGCGTACGGTCGGACTAATATTAAAAAGTTGGTAAAGTTGATTAGATACAAATGCTTATAGTAGATCAACAAGACTTAACTATCAAATTAATATAAAAAAGTTTAATTGTAATTGAAACAAAAACTTTATATTTGAACTTTTGTTTAAACTTCATGTTAATTAAATATGTTAATCTCTTGTCGATCAGTAGTACATTAATTGAACTATGATCACTGAAATTGAAGATATCCGAAGTAAACATAATGTGGGAGGACATTTGTTTTAGAATATTTAGCAACTTTACCAAAACATACAACTGCAAAGGAACATGCATAACAGTATACATGAAAATGTGAAAAATATTACGTTACTTGAATTGTGTCACCTTGGACGAGAGAACCAAAATAGGATTCAGATATGCAATTAAACAAATACTTAATTTCAATTGTTCGTTTGTTCATTTTATCTTTCTAATTGTAATAAATTCTCAATAACAATTTGTAAAACTAAAAAAAAAAGATTGTGATAAACGCTTGTTTTAATTTAACCCAAATGATCAAATAACATTTACATGTATGGTCAATTCGTACTGGACCGTACAAGTATACTCTTACGGTCCGACCTTACGCATATGGTCGGACCGTACGCGTACGGTCCAAATACTCATATGGTCTGGAACATATTCACTGAGGAGATTGGGGTATTTTGCAATCATCGTTCAGACAAATATTTTGTCAATACATCCTAACTTTGATAGTGGGAGTTAGATTACTATGTCAATTAGGCATATGCATGTACAATGAATGAAATTATAGACAACACTGTAATACTATTATTGATAATTAAACTTGTTATATTATGGCGGTTTGTTAGCACTTGGATGTGTTTACTTGTAGGTAATGCTTCTCGACGATGCGACAGCCATGGTATTTGGGGAACGCCAGTATATATTAACTGTGTAAATGAGATACTTCATAAAACAACAGAAAAGGTATGTACGAGATAAGAACAAGAATACCAGCCTTAAAACTGCCCGTTATCATTATTTGATTTGTAATAGTCGCGAGGTATTAGCAACGCGAAAAAAACTTTTCGATTTGAAAGTTTGCATTTACCACAACTTTTACACAAAACAAATAGTAACTTTCTTTTTTTTTCTCTATATTCGATGTTTAACTTTTATGAATTATGTATGTACAGAATAAAGGAAGGGCAGTCAAAACGACTAAATAAACTTATAATCATTTTGTTTGTATTTTGTGCGCAAATGTGAACAATAACTACACATATCAATGGAAAATATAAGAAACAAAAACGAAATTATCATCATATGTCCGGCAACATTGTTTTCAATTCTTCTTATTTCCACTGTGTAACTTCTCCACTGTATAAATGTACTTCCGAAGCAAGGAGACAATGATAACAAAAACTGTATATTCTTATAGCCGTACAGTAAATAACAATTCACTACTATCCGCCGTCAGCTTGTGCGCTTTAACATGAATTGCTCTGTGTAAACAGTTGTTTGATCTAGTTGTTCAGAATAAAATGTGATAAACCTTTGTTCTACTAAAACGTTAATGATTTTTTGTTTATTTGTCCTATATATTGTAGCTGAAACAACTTGAAATCATTACAAATCCTGAGCAGGCTACAATTGCAATATCTGATATACTGGATACGGTAAATAATACCACTGGGGATCACAATGACAAACCTCTCAAATCAGGAGATTTAAAACAGACTACGTCTATCCTGTCTTCTATTATCCAAATAGGAAACTCAAAGAATGCATCTGTAAATTCAGAGGTATATACTGTACACAACTATATCAAAATTACATTTAATTGAGACATATGTGTTCAAAATATTAAACATTCTTACATGAATTAATTTTAGTTTTATATTCATAATTTGCTGAATTAGCCTTTACACATTTGGAGCAAGCTGGAGATGTTGCTTGGCCTTTAAATGTGTAGCCTGATATATTTCTTGAATGAAAGGCTGCTATCCCGTAGACATATGCCCTAGCCTTAAATCATAAATATAAGTAAAATTGAGATGAAAGCAGCTGTATTGTATGATTTAGATATTATCACTGTGTACATGTAAAGGGATCTTGACTCCATGTGCAATGGTGAATAAAATAAAACTTCACACAACATGAGAGTTAACACAAGACTTCTCAGACTTTATATTTCTCAGACAATGCAGGTTCATCAAGTACGATTAACGATTAACAAAATTATGTCAATGTCAGGCATTTGCATAATACCATCTTCGC
Source organism: Mytilus trossulus (assembly GCF_036588685.1). Classification (NCBI taxonomy): domain Eukaryota; kingdom Metazoa; phylum Mollusca; class Bivalvia; order Mytilida; family Mytilidae; genus Mytilus; species Mytilus trossulus. The sequence continues at coordinate 70,816,582 of NC_086382.1, read as the reverse complement.
TAGCCAAGGGTTACGATCCACTCCCGCTCTCTTCACCCTTGGCAGATTGAGCCAACATTTGTGATATCAATGTTGCGCCATCTATCGGAAGTTTAAAGTCACGCCCATTCCGAATAAATTATTCTTGACCAATGGTAGCACTTGAACTCTTCAATTTGGAGATAAAAACACGGTAGCGTCTAGATTCTAACCACTTGGTAAAGCCGGAAACGAAAATATATGTCAATATTCATGCATTTGTGCATGAAACATACACAGAAACTTCTATAAGTTGATTAAAAACATTCAAGTTGTCACTAAATATAGTCCTATGTTTAGTGATGTAAAGACTTGTTGCACAATAAACACGTGGCAATTGTTTACAAACACTTTCAACATTTACACGTGATCATGTTATAGGCGCTTTTTGATTGGATGCAGCGAGTATCTACTGCAACCAATAAAAATCCTTACCTTGTGTCTCCGAAATATTATCTCAATCCGCCAAGGGTGAAGAGAGCGGGAGTGGATCGTAACCCTTGGCTAGCGAAGATGGCATAATACCAAAGTTAATAAAAATTTACATTATGCATTTGTTTAAATTGAAATATTATTTCAGAAATTTGCAGATGTTTTGAATTCTGTGTTGAATACAGGAAACAGCCATAGTTGGAACGAAGTAAATACGCATGTAAGTGTGAACATAATATATAAACTAATGTATAAAACCACAATGTGTATGCCAAAAAGTTTCTTATCACTAGCGGCGGAAAATATCAGATTTTTTTTATCATTGTAATATTGGCAATTGAGCGATGTACGGTTATCTTGATTAGGTTATTTTTAATAAATGTGTATTAAAGCAAATTGGACATCCCATAGATTTTTTTCTCTTCCAATTCGATCTTATCAAAGCATCTGTTGGAGGTAACGCGCAAAATTAGATCCTATTTTTACATCCGTATCAAACAATTGAACATTTGCAACAACTATTGAAATAAATTAAGATTTCACATTATGCTTGGCTGTTCATATGGAAAAATCATTGTTATTGCGTTTGTTGAAACTTTTTTGTGGGTTTGTTATTTTCCTTGTGAGGAACCCGCTATTGCATTATTCTAATATCGGAATGTATGTAGCAGGTTAGGGGGAAATTTTACATCAGCATTTACAACATCTATTTTCAAAGCCATATTTTCTTACTTTGTCTTTCTTTACAGTTTTTATTATGTGTCATCAGCTTATACAAACTATTTTTGTATTAATTGTATATCTTTGTATATGCCCTGAACAACAAAATATGATAACTAATTACAGGACGATTCTGACAAAGGTGCATCAAGCATTATGCGAATAGTAGAAAGTCTTGGTAGTCTCGTTCAAAAGAATTTATCTTCAAATGAAACAAAAATCATCAACAGAAAAAATTTAGGTGAGCTTAGTTAAACACTCGAGTATGGTATAGATGCCTCGGTCTTATATTGCACAACTATACCGGTATTGCTCTTCAGGTTTGTCTTGTGTAGAGGACATGTGCGTCTAGTGTAAAAAAAAGTATAAGCCCTGATTTCTTTGAAGAGTTAAAGCAGGGATACATGTTATTACATAAAGGGGGTACAGGAAACTGTAGCTGTGGTAATTACTTACATTAGTAAAGCCGATATATATCCTTGTAGTTGTAATCCAAATGACATCTTACTGAACGTACTAAAATAGAAACAACATGTTTGCGGGTGATGTGCCCCAATAACGAAAAAATAACAATTTTAAAAATATGACAAGAAGAACAAACTTTACATTACAGAAAAGATAAACTCAGAAATTCAAGTCAGGTTTATGTATATACAAGCATTTGAGTATTTGTCTATGAAATAGAATATCGTAAAGACTTCAACGACAGACGTTTTCTGCGGATCTTTTATACTGTAGTTAAACCGTTACCATTTTATATAATTGTACTTGACATTTTTTATGTAGAAATTGCAGGTGCAAGAAGAGAGACAAAGGCATATGAGTTGAAAACGAGGAGTTGCGCTGACATATTTAATGACGAAAAATTATTTGACACCCCAAGTTCAAAATTTTGAAGATATAATGTTATAAATAAAACAAATCTTTTGAACACCCTGAGATTTTAATGAATACTTGTCACACTTTACTACATTCAAAAATGAAGAAATAATACTCTAAAACATATAATAAACTGATAAAACCCCGAAATGATTCTTATCTAAATACTAGTATATTATTTTACTATCTTAATTACAAATATGTAAGTACATATTTATTTTGTACACCAAACGGTCAGTCCGTTACTGTATTCATTTGATATAAATAAAATGTTGATTCCTTCAGTCATAGAAATTTCACCACTAAGGAAGAACCTATCTTTCCCGCCAGATGTACATTCAAGATCAAAATTGTTCCTTGCTTACCAACCAGCTCTAAAAGGTATATTTCACTGGAGTTTGTGATCCGGCTTGTCTTACTCGCTGTTAAATGAATATTGATTCGACTGTTTCATTACTGCTTTTAAAATTATTTCAACAGTAAAAAAAATTGCATTTATATTTCTATTCCATTAAAAAACTAATCTTCAAGAGAATTTTATTTTGAAAATCGAACATGAAGTGTCAAATCATGAGACTCATTTTTGATACGTTCACATGGTCAAGTTCCTCCCAGAAGATTGATTTTCTTATTTCAATGAAGACTATGATTTGTAGACCTCAATAATACAATACCTTATGGTCACATTGTTTAAACGTAAATAATGATTTGTCTGTATTAGTCATTTGTATGATCTTTTCTGTAAATTAGTTTACAGTTATATACCTTACATTCTTTCAGATAAGTTTTACACAGCAGCAATGTACAAAACATTGTCAGGCATTCTGCCAACAACGGCAAATAGGTAAGCAATATAGTCGTTTTTGGTATATTGTAACATACATTACATTCACATTTCAGTAGCGGTAATGTAACACATAATGTTAGTGTAATTTACGATATATAAAACTGTATGGTATATTATTAGTATAATTTTGAAAATATCAACGATTTTTATTTGATTGTTTTCGTCTTTTAAACAAGCGATCAATTGTTTGAACCAACAGTCACGAGGAAAACTTAAAATGACTTTTAAACTTGTGAAATCATTCTGAACTTTCACACTCGTGTATATTTTGTATATTAGGTTCAGCATCATGAATCCATTGATTTTGTAAATGCTTAAAATGACAAGGGATTATTTTTAATATCTCTATTTTTTAATTTGATAGAAGATTTTGTGCTTTTTTGTAAATGATTGTTTAGTTTGAGTTTGAAACACAGTGATGGCAGCTTTACCCATAATTTTACTATTTTATCTATTATGTCTGTTTTGTTCATGCATAGTTGTAAATCTATCGGAATTTTGATGAGACTGTCATACAAGTGAGATGTTCGCGCTATAAAACTAGGTTCAATCCACGATTTTGAAAATGCTTCTACCAAGTAAGGAATATGACAGTTGTTGTCGATTCATTTGATGTGTTATGTCATTTTATTAGTGAATTTCCGATTGAATTTTCCTCGGAGTTCAGCATTTGTGTGAGTTTACTTTTTTTCTTTTACTCGGAACTACATGGTTTACTAGCCATCAATTAAATTGAATTATTTCCCTGAATTCCCTTATTTCAACTGATTCTGAACAGCCACCACAACACTTTTGTCTGGTTCCGAGGCTAGTTGGAGGTGTATTAGTCAGCTTATTATTGATAATAAACACGTCTATTTTTAGATCAGTTGGCTCTGATGTGATGTCCGTTTCATTTGACCAACCTATCCACAACTTAGCAGACAATATATCAATTACATTTGAGCAAAATAAAAAGGTATGTATTGAGCTTTAAACATTCATGTAAAAAATATTCTCAGTAACTCGTAAAAGGTAATAAATTAATTATTTGGAGCTTATGCAAATCTATATTATCTGACTGCAGAGTACTATTTTCAGCGAAATATACAAACAAATACAATTTGAATTGCAGAATGCCCAACATGTGGTTCTGAAAACACTGCCTAAGGTACGCTCGAAATAATTTATACGAGAATCTTAATGCATAAAATAATTAAATGCATTAAATCAAAAAGCAGACAAGGCTTAAATGGATCAGTTGAATTCGTCTGAAACCAACTATTTAAAGCGATTATAAAAAGAAAGTCTTAGTTTATCATTTTCTTAACAATTTTACAACAGTTATTTATAATTTGAATAGTCCAAGTACTTGAAATACTGCAGTAATTTAGCGTATAATTCACTCGCTACTAAGGCTATCCGCAGCGGCATCTAATTTAAGCGCACGAACGATACCGAAATAGGTATACATGGTCATGTGTATGGCAAATATGTACGTTGAATGACTACATCAGGTCTGAGTGATATGAAGGTTTGGGTAAAACAATTACAAAACAAACAACAAAAAATGTTGTTTCCAACCATTTAATAGTCCTATATTAGCTACATTAACATACATTCTTTATGTTTTTCTTGTTGAAAGTATTGTTCTCTGAACTACAGGTTAAATTCATAGATCCAAAGATATCTTGTGGATATTGGGACTTCAGGTATGTACTAATCTTTATATGGAAAGTATAACTATTGAATAATTTGAGTAGAGGATTAGTTGTGTTGCAGTATGATGGTAAGGAAGTTGGGTATGATCGCAATATTGAATTTTGATATGATGGCAACTGTGTCAAAGCAAAACCCCATTAAACGCGTATGTTTAAACACGTAAGGGTATCGTACTAGTTTCAATTTAAAAATATTCAAACAAAAACCGCTTGACCATCTGTAAATGCCACCGGGATAACATATCTTGAAACAGGTGTGAAGTGAAAGCACAAGATCCAGAGTCATGTCTTTTTTAGCAGCTTAGCAGCCAAACCAGAAATTAGAAATATGTTGTTAAGACTTTTATCGTTTCAGTTATTTGAGAAAGATGTGCTAACTAAGGATACTTTCTTTGTATTTTATACTAAATCATGACTAATTTCTAAGCTTAATCCTCCCAATTATCTGACTTTTCATGGTATTTAATCATTTTTTTAGGGCTAAAAGTTGGACTTATGATGGATGTTATTTGAAAATGACCGATTCCAAAGTATCTACATGCACATGCAATCATTTAACTAATTTTGCAATATTGATGAGCCCTAGTGACGTTGAAATTGTAAGTTCAAAATTAAAAACAGATCCGAAATGTAAAAAAAATCGAATTGCAGTTTGTTATCTCGTTAAACCAAAATTGTCAACATCTAGTCCTATACGTTCTTTGGTTAAAATTGTACCTTGTTTAAACATTATCAAAAGTGCAAAGAACTTTCAGTATTGTGGAAAGAATGTAATCATATAGAACATGTTTCTAAATAAAAAGAGTATATGTATGAAACATATCAGATTTGCATCATATTAACTCTTTTGTTAATTAGACCAGGAGAAACACTGATGTAGATCATACTCCGATAAGAGACATCTATCTTCCTTTTCCAATTAAAATCTTCTTATGAAATACATGGTAGACGATAGCAGATTAAACAAATCTATTGTCTAACCCTTAGATATAACATATTAATTGATAATTTTCTAGATATCAAGTGAAGTAATATCTAAATTGTATTTTTATTTTTATTCTATTTTTCAGTCAGATGCTAACAAGAAAGCCTTAGAAATAATTACGTTTGTTGGTTGTGGACTATCAATACTTGGATGTTTTCTTACTCTTATTATTTACGCTGTATTTTGGAGGTAAGATGTCTGCATGACCTTTACAAGGTATATATTTGTCAGCACAATACGAGAACAAAAAAATATTTACATATGCATAGGGTAGTGCCATCGGTTATAATATAAAAAAAAACGTGCTTCGATCTACCAGATCAATTTTTAAATGGCTGTCTATCCTCTAATGTTTGGAGTTATCCTACAATTAAGACTATTGTTTATTGTGAAAGACCTCATGTTCGATCTAATATTCTATTTATCTTCTGTGAAGATCAATGAACCTATCTATTTATAAATTTTAATGTTTAATCCGGGTATCGATGATGAGTTGACCAACACATTTTTTTCAAATTCTTATATTGTGTTTGTTGAATTCAATTATTATCTTTTACAGATTCGTCAAACACGAATGGGCTGTGAGTTTAATGCACATGTGCATTGCTTTAATAATTGGATATTCAGTCTTCTTAAGTGCTACAGAGGAAACGGAAAATGATGTGAGTATTGTGCCATGTCAGATTACTAGGTCAGTTTGAAACACCTCGTAAATTTTTCACCAACAGTTAGTAATAATAAAATGACAAAAATATCTATCTCCACGAAAATAGATATGAACCTTCTATGTTGAAGCAGTAATCAATAAGAGAAATATAATACCACAAAGTAATACACGTTGACGCAATTGATAATGAAATAGAGACAACCTACAAAATATATAAACATGTTAACAAAGAGTTTGGAAAATTTTGTTCAAAGGATCTTTTTCATACGTTATGTGAAATCAAGGAGTCACGATTTGTAATATTATTAATATGTTTCATATTAGAACTGAACCATGTAATCGTATCAAGACATTGAATACAAGCATATATTGTCACCACTTTTAAGGATCTATCGAGACTATATAGCTATCAGTATACGTATTGTTCATGTTTGTCTAAGATAAAACTTGAACCTGTAGTGCATCATGTTTGCAATTGGAGAATATATATGCAGACTCATCTTATAGAATTACAACATACATATTATTATGTAGATGGGGCAATATGTGTAATTGTTTCTCCATAGGCGGTAAAAGTAACGTTTTCTTCTGTTGCTCAGCCCATATCGTAAACTTGTATATGTATGATGTCTTGTTTCGAAGCTAAGTCATTTTTACATATGTAGTTAAATTTTCGAGGTACGAAGTGTGATTCATTTTTCCGTAAATTAGCTAACCCCGAGTATCTTTTTGCGATGTGGCTCCTCATGGTAACAAAATCCCATTTTTAACACAATAAGCATGATAAGTGCTTTGAAAATTTAATACTTTAAACACATTTAATAGGTTCATAGTTTTTACACATTTATTCTGTGTTCCCCTACTTTCTAAATTAATACAAATGGTTCAGCACAGTCATTTTTTTATTATGGAAATGTGTCAAATATCCCTACACACAGATTTTTTTGTTTACACGTGAATTTTGTGTTCCTCATTTCAAGGCGCATTAGGAATATTGTCCCAGATATTAGAAGATATGGTATGAGTGCCAATGAGACAACTCTCCATCCAAGTCAGAATTTATAAAATAAATCATTACAGGTCAAAGTACGGTCTTCAACATGTAGCTTTGGCTCACACCACAAAGCAAGCTTTGAAGGGTCCCAAAAATTTAATTAAAAGCGTAATAACATTTAAACTGGACAACAACGATCTTATATAGTTATCCTTTAATATTTGATGTGTTTCCCTAGGTTTTAGTTTGTTATCCGGATTTGTTTTTTTCTCAATAAATTTTAAATTCAATAATTGCGAATTGCGAATTACTTCTGTTGCATTTATTCATCTATAGTGAGATAAAAAAAAAACGAGAAACGCTTACATGTTTAAAACCACATCAACAAACAACATCTACTGAATATCAAATTTCTAACTTAGGAAGGGTGCAAACAATTGCAATTATGCCTATTTATTCAGTAGGTTTGCACTGGAGATCATCTTTGGGATCTGTTTTCATTAAAAACTATATTTTTCAGATTGCATGTGTTATAATAACAGGTGTTCTACATTACGTGTTTTTGGTTGTATTCTTCCTTATGTTATGTAATGGAATATCAGTAGCTAGATCTGTCATATATGTATTCAAGACAAAATCAAGACTTCCAATATATATAGCTGTGGCTTGGGGTAAGTTGAATAGACTAGTGAAATTACTCCTGTATATGTAATTAAATAAACCCATCTTTTATGTAGGACGAGATCCAAAATCAGCTTATAGAATGGTGTTCTATACTCGGTTAAAATTTGTTACCAATTTGTATAATCATCATCATCTCCTCACTGATTTTAACTGAAATCTTTACAACTCAGCAGGGCGATTGCATATATGGTGAAATTGTCCAACTGATTTTATAGAATTGATGGTTAATTCCAAAATTTGCAACAGGTCATATTGCAGCAACATTTCTAAAAGTGTTTAACTTCTCCAACAGTGTTTCGCCGGTATTTTAAGAGTGCACAGACATATTGTACGCATGTTGAAGTTACATGTGCAAATCACCTGCTATTATGGAGAGTTGTCTCATTTTAATTTGCAATATTTTCATGAATAGTTACCAATTGAAATTTGCTTTTGCAAAATTCATGTAACAAAATTCAAATGTAAGTTTTATGTTAACTTTTCAATTTCATGCTTTTGTCTTTGTTGTCGTTCATATTTTCTTGAAATTGCTCTATGAATATGGAATAGTTATCAAAGGTACCAAGAGTATAACACACATCTTCAGTATAGGTCTCAACTGTATATAAAAAATGAATTATTTCTTAAAATAAATTCTCGAAAGCTGCTCAAAACAATGATTTCACTCACCAACTACGATTTGAAACCTTTTGGTCCTAAATTCAAATGAAAATGAAATATCGTTATTCAAGGAGTAAATATGACTATTCTTACTTATATTTCGTTTGACATTACATGTTTCTATGCATATATTTATATTGAATGTTTCGTACTCATTCAATTGTTTTTTCAGTTGTTCCTTTATTGATCGTAGGAATAACTCTTGGAATAACCAGACTTAAAGGATATCATTCCGACAAATAGTATGTATTGCTTGGAATATAAAAATCACAATCTTGAGTGAGAGTTATTATATTATCATTCTTTGCTTTCTTTTGGCTAATCATAATTTCCAGAATACAATAATATATATATTGTACTTTGTATTTAAATCATCAAAACATTACTGATATTAACCTAATTTACAGTTCGCTTGATGCAGTTTTGTTGAATTCAAACTTTAAACACTATTATATTATAATATGGCATAAATACATGTAAGAGAACAATAAATAAGGCAAAAAAAAATGTTTCAACAAAAATTCTTGTAACAATTTCCTTGACGGATTGAAATGCAATTGTCAATTTGATATTATTTTCTAACCCATACTCTGTTTACAATTTGTTTCAGATGCTACATAAAACATGAGGTTGCTGCGCTCTGATAGCATCATGTTTCTGAATTGATTAATTTGAATGTGTAAATAGGAGAGAACTTTACCTCAAAAGTTATTTGTTCTGTTATGAAATATGAGTTTCTCTTGACTTCTGTCTTTAGTTTTCTAAGTGTTACATTAAGGGAGGCAGTGTCTGTAATACATTTGAATAACATTTGGAATGTTATGCATCTCTTTGTTAATCTCCTCGTATAAATAAAAAAAAAAATTGCGTACTTATAATGAGGTGTAGACTAGCCATATTTATTTTGACTGTCTCAAATGTTGACGATATCAGCTCAGTACAGCCAGTGCTAATTTATTTATATGATTTATACTATGCATTTCTTACATTTTCCGAAACTGAGGTTACCACCTAACCAGAAAAAAAAGTTACCCCATGATGAATTCAGCTATTCTTTTGGGTTAATTGTTGGTCAAATATCAATCATCAATAGAAGTTCAATGGACAAAAGAAAATTAAAATCCAACAAGAAGTCATTACAAACTAAATGCAATACTTCAAATGATTATACATTGTATCGATAAAATAAACATGCATAAACAAGTAACACTTACATTTATTCTGTAAACAAGACTACCTTTCTAGAGAAGACATGTCAATTGATATTGTAAAGACTCTTTCTTCTATTTCAGTTGCTGGCTAAATACGAGTAATTTTGTATTTATGTCTTTTGTCGGACCTGCTCTACTAATAATACTGGTAATTTTGTATTTATGTCTTTTGTCGGACCTGCTTTACTAATTATACTGGTAATTTTGTATGTATGTCTTTTGTTGGACCTGCTCTACTAATTATACTGGTAATTTTGTATTTATGTCTTTTGTCGGACCTGCTTTACTAATTATACTGGTAATTTTGTATTTATGTCTTTTGTCGGACCTGCTTTACTAATTATACTGGTAATTTTGTATTTATGTCTTTTGTCGGACCTGCTTTACTAATTATACTGGTAATTTTGTATTTATGTCTTTTGTTGGACCTGCTTTACTAATTATACTGGTAATTTTGTATTTATGTCTTTTGTTGGACCTGCTTACTAATTATACTGGTAATTTTGTATTTATGTCTTTTGTCGGACCTGCTTTACTAATTATACTGGTAATCTTTAACAATTTACAATAGTTTGAACACATTACCCTATACTTAAAATATCATAAGATGAACACTACAAGAAAAAAAGAAAACAAACACACAAGTTAGTGAGATCATCCTTTTTTGTTTTTATTTTAATGACTATCTCTTTTAGTTCTTGTACAACTTATAATATATCAATTCAAAGACACAAAGCTATATTTTTTTTAATATAAAAATGCGTTCGTCATTTGTCGATTTAAAAAATATAAGAATTCGATTTTTGCAGATTTAATTATATAAAGATATCGATTCCCATTTGGTCAGGAGTTTTTGTAGATTACCAGCCCATAACAGAAAAGCCAAACATTTTTGTATCAGAGTATTTCTTCCTAATTATATATATTGAATAAAATTGAGAAATGTGGAATGTGTCAAAGAGACAACAACCCGACCATAGAAAAGTTTGTCATATCAATGAAAGCAAAAAGTAGTGTGCTACCATACCTTGATATTTAGTAAATAATAAAGACAGATAATCACATAAATAGCAGCTTCGCAAACATTTTTATTTTTATTTTCTAGCTAATATCAAGGAAAGTAACATCATATGAGCCGATCAAAAACAAACTCATATTATATTCCATATGTTGAAGTTTGGTGTAAGACGAATGATATGTGTAATTGTTATAAATGATATAAGTCTTATTTATAAATCATATCTTTATTAATCTTTGTAGATGAATATAGGAAGTATTATAATCGTTTTACGAGCTATGTATTCTACAAAGGGTATTCAGAATGAAACATTGAAGAAAAAGGCCAGGTTTGTATTTTTCTTATGCAAGTGAGTTAGAAGCAATAAATTCTGTAACTCAACATAAGAAGATACATAAATGGTACTCTTACAAAACTTTATTGGACACCGCAGCGTCTTGTGTTTGACCAAAACAATATCGGCAGTTTTGTCATTAATATTTTTCCCGTTATATCATTGTTTTTTAGTACATCATTATGATAAGGGATGATTGCCATCTTTAATAATGTTTGTTATATAAATTCACGACCAGTCATGCTAAGAATATTTCAATAATTAAAATTTTTACTTTGAAGACAACATATCGGCCTGTTTATATTTTGGACTAATTATTGTGGTCAGATCAATGTATAAAGGCAGCAGTAGTATATCAGTGTCGTTAATCTAAATCTTCATTCAGGTTTAATGAAAATGTATATGGTTTATTTTTGTACAACTCTCTAACTGTCGATATGTATTCTATTATTTGATGAACACGTGTTAGTGTATTTGATGAAATAAATCAATACTTAAGTTAATCGAATACTTATTTCTTCAATCAATAAGTTAAAATATTTTTTTTTTCTTAGATATGGTATCAAATGTATGGTGACACTATTACCAGTGTTAGGGCTATCGTGGTTATTTGGAATCCTGGCATTTAATGAAGATACCATCATCTTCCAATATCTATTTGGTATAACTACCTCCTGTCAGGTACATATATATTAAACTTTAGAAAATATAACACGTATCAGTCGAATCATTCATAAAAGAAGGGCGAGAGATACCAGAGGGACAGTAAAACTTATAGATCGACTCATAGATAAACTGACAAAGCCATGGCAAACAAATAAATGGAAATACAGACAAACAAACTGCAGTAAACAAGTCACAACTTAGAAAACTAAGACTAAGATTCACGAACCCAACCAGCAGCTGGGGTGATCTCAGGTGCTCCGGAAGGGTAAGCAGATCCTGCTTTACATAGGATACCCGATATATGAAATATAAGGTGATATTAAGTATTATTGACTTGCTTTAATACACAATAGCAAAGCTTTTTGTTTGCGAAGCCAACAACTGTTTCACGAATAGCCAATTAAAGAGTGCTTCATTGGACAGATAGAAACTGGTATATATTTCGAAACCATGTATGACCTTTTACACACTAGCTCCAAAAACGTGAAGTACTTAAGTTAGTGATCATGTTTAAAATGGAGTGGACGTAGACATTCCGCATAGCTATTTTCTTTTTAGACGTTGATAAAACTTGACTCCACACATTGCAAAGTTTCGGTATAAAGCATCAACCGTCAATTCAAACTATACAGAAATTACGGGAATATGTTTTCTTCCAGAACATAGTTCATATAAAGTAAAATATTTTTGAAACAACTAACTGGATAGTATACTCAGTCAATTTTGTAGAGCTATTAATCTTATTTGTTTATAATTTTATGAAGGAATCGAACTGAGGTAGAGTTAGGTGTATTTTACGCAAATCAATAATTGTTTGTATTTGGTGTTGAAACATGATGAACGTAAGTCTCTTCATTTGTGGTCGTCCATAGAAAGCATCCAAAACTTATTACCACATCTACGAAAACAATCTTATAATAAGTGATTTTCTAATCATCATGATTCTTAATTTAGAACAACATTTTAAACAGTAAGCAATGAGTTCGTCATTTTTAACTCATTGTCTTATACTCTTTTTCAGGGAGTATTTATATTTATTTTCCATACAGTTTTAAGTAAAAAGGTATGTGAAGTATTATATGATGTATTGTAAAATGGTTCAGGATTTATTAGATTAGATTATAAAAGCAAATAATATAGATACTGCCCTTATAATGAATACTTATCGTTGTTTTCAAATTGTGAAAAAGTATTCTGGTATGTTGAATTGACGAAACTTTATTGAACAAAATATATGACAAGGGATGAATACCAGTTACAAATATGAAAGTCTTCAATTGAGTATTAGACAATATCTGATACATCATTATGTACAATTATATGTTGTTGTAATGTAAATGCAAAATATAATACCATTCTATTTGCAATGTGTTTACAAAATATAATAAATATTTTAAACATATGATCACGAATGTCCACATCATTTGAACTTTGGTGGAAAGTTGTCTCATTAGGACTCATACCACAATATAAAAAAGAAATGTGGTATGATTTCCAATGAGACAACTGTCCACAACAGACCAAAATGACACAGATATAAACAACTATAGGTCACCATACGGCCTTCAACAATAAGCAAAGCCCATACCGCATAGTCAGCTATACAAGGCCCCGATAGGACAATGTAAAACAATTCAAACGAGAAAGCTAACGGCCTTTTTAATATAAACAAATGAACGAAAAACACATAAACAAACGATAATCACTGAATTACAGGCTTCTGACTTGGGACACCTACATATATAAATAATGTGGCGGGGTTAAACATGTTGGCAGGATCCCAACCCAGTAAAACATAAGATCGAACTATAAAAATCAGTTGAAAAAGGCTTAACTCATCAAATGGACAAAAATACTAGTTGACCTGGAACAACTCCTTATTATAATAGCATTTGTGAATCGTCTGTCGTTTTCTAATAACTTCGTTGAATATTAAGGTCACGAATTTACAAGCTGCAATGAAGTGTATGAAAATGCACTTTTATTTGTACTTTAAAAACAATATTGTATTTAGAAAACATTGTGCATAAAGTAGAAAGGCATTTTTTTCAATTTTGACTTTACTTTAACATTGGTCTGTGATATGTTCCTAAGTACTCCTACTTCTCCTATCAATAAAACTTGTCGCCATGACATAGTAAAGATTACAGCAAGAGGGTTAAAACACAAAAAAATAAATTATTTTCGCTATTAGAAATATCAAATTATCAAATTGTCAAGGGGTTTTATTTAGCATTAGTAGACCGTATATTTCTTATCCGGAATTGCAACAAATGTAAAGTTATACTCATTATAATTGAAAAATATTGCTCCCGTTCTAGGTACAAGAAGGATTTAGAAAAATAATGCACAGACGCAGAGCAAAGTCTATGTCAAACTTTAGCAGCAAACCAAAGGTATGTTTTAACTTTACTTTTGATTCTTTTTATACCAATGTCAATTATTCTAAACGAAGAAATAAAATTATTGCATAAACCACGATTAGTGTTGCGAAGATTACTTTACTCGACTTCACTGTGTTTTTGATTTGACTTATGAGAATAATATTTGATTTATGTCTTCAAATATAAACTACATGTTGTAGTATGAACCTGTCTTATCAATATCAGAACAACACATTTCAATAGACAAAACTGTTGATGCACTACATCAAATGTCAAAGTTATCATAATATTGTAATGAACCTACGCAAAAACCGACAACCTAATATGGGATGAAATTAGCTACAAGCTTTTGCAAGTGCAATTATCTTTCAAGATGCATAACTAAATAAATCTCTATTTATCGGTTTGAGAATTTGTCTAATGAAAAGGTCAAAATAAATGAAAAAATGGTCAAAATAGATTATTAACCCATTGGAGAAATTCATTACACTTCAATCAAAATATAAATTTCTGGTAGATGTTAGGAACATCTTAATATTATACTCTTTGTACTTAGTTGAATAGGTTAGTAACAATGGATAACGAAAATGTCTTTGGCAACACGGTGGGTTCCTCATCTGTTGTAGTATTGGCTTACTCTAAAGCAACGGCGATCCCCAAAGTTTGTTTTCGGGATTCGTGTTGCTCTATTTCTGGTTTACCTCGAAATCTTTGTGGAGTGTTGTTTGATTTTAGTCGTTTCTCATTTCTCGTTTGTAACCAATTGCCTAATTTGTAAGACACTCTATTGATTCTAAGTTTGGAACATTTTTGTCACTGATGAGTCTTATGTAGAAGAAACGCACGTCTGGTGTACTAAATTATAATCCTGGTACCTTTGATTACTAATTAGGCTCCTCCTTTCCTGATAGTTTTACGAAGGGTTTGTAGACAGAATGTAACTAGTCATTTTGTCGCTTTGTATATAATCACATTATGTTCAGCGGGTTTTCCGCGTCTTATGATTTTGTATTGTACCTTCGATTGTAATACGTTTATTGAATAATATGTCTATTTGTAGTCTTCTGGAACAAATGTCACATTTGATTTAAAAGGTACGTCAATATTTTAATATTTTCTTTTTTTTTATTATTCCATATTATATATACGCTGAATACAAATACTTTCCTTCAATGATAAGACATTTTAATACCATTATTTGAATGTTATATCACTTATGAATATATTAAATTAATTCTTGTTTCGAAATATTATTTTTAAAACAAACAAATAAGTTGCATTGTATGTTCTAATAGCATTATAGCATATCTGCATTTCTCCATGCTGTTTGTACTCCTTTAGTTGATAGTGAGTATTGCATTTTTTGTGAAACTTTCATGATGTAAGCTGCTTAGAATTATTATCGTGAAAGCCATCAAACTTAAAAGTTTAAATGTAATTTTGAGTACCAGAGCATCATACTTTGGAATCATTTGATATTGATTTTTATAGATTCTACCACTGCATCGAGTGTAATACGATATTTATCCACTCGAGACAGTTAAATTTTCAAAGGACAAGGTATGATAAGGGCCGTTTCTTGCCCCTCTTGTTCAAGAATTTTCAAACTTAGCAGTTGAAACCTATCATGTCTGTGGAATGAACTGCAAAATCTGCTCGTCCATGTTGAAACTTATTTTTAGGTGTTATATACTCAAATATGTTCAAACTTAGACCTTGAAATGGCTTTAAGCGACGAAAAGTGTAAAAAATCTACAATTTCGTCATGTTCGGAGACGAAATTTGATATCAGCGCCAACGTAGACCATCATGAAATTTCCATCCATCAAACGTACTCTCCTGTATCTTTTATATCATAAAATAGCATGGTGGTCTACGTTGGCACTCATGTCTAAAAATTTGAAAAATAATCCGATTGTTTACAATTTTGACAAGTCAATATAATACGTCAAAGGGAACGTCACGCGTACGAGCTTATTCCGGGATCCAATAATTATCAGAATATCACGTACGGATAGCTTTAACGTCGTATTCAGGCAAGACATGTCACTCTCTTAAATAAAATATGTTAACATGTTATCCGACCCAAAATTATCAAAATACTTCACCACTGTTCAGACAAATACAGAGTTCTGTCCCTTGAACTATGCGGAATTAATTTTCATTCATTATTATTGTCAAATATTCATCGAAGACTTACAAATAAATGTTATAATAAGTTCTTAATGCATTCAAACTCTTTTTGTAATTCTGAATTCAATCTTTTCCTTAAAGCTTATATATTTTGGACTTGGAAATTTTGTTTTTAGATATAGGAAGATGTGGTATGAGTGCCAATGAGACAATTTTCCATCCAAATAACAATTTAAAAAGTAAACCATTATAGGTTAAAGTACGGCCTTCAACACGGAGCCTTGGCTCACACCGAACAATAATTACACCATTTACCAAAAATAGATTAATATATGATACTCATTTCGTTCACCATTTGTGTGAATGTTTAAGAAACAAAATTATGCATACCCAGTTCAGTAGTAATTCCTAAGTTCGATTTGTAATTAAAAAACATTTTTCCATGTAAAAGCTGTTGATACTGAAATTAAGTACTAGTACATTACACGTAAGCTATATACTGTAAATTGTATATTAACAGCCTATTCATATATTAATACATTTTTCTTATAACTGTGTCAGAGCACTCTTTTAACAAGTTGTAATCAAAAATATATGCACAAATGTAGCATTCAATTTATTCACCTTCTGTTTGGATTTTCAAATAAAACATGCTACAACGAAATTACTTTCAAGACATTTTACTTGCATAAATACAAGTTGGATAAGATCATGGCATACAGACTTATGAAGTATGTGGGGGTTATGACTTTTATCGAGACTCCGGGATCGGGGGTTCTTAAGCTGGGGATTTCGGGAGTGACCTTTTCGGGATCCGGGAAAATAATTTTCGAATTTCGAGATGCCGGGGTTTACATTAATTTAAATTCGAGACATCGGGATTTCGGGATGAGGACCCCTCCTACACCCTATATAATACGTGAAAAATCATGTGTATATTTTTTCGCAATTTCAACAATTTATTTTGCTTTGTCATGAGTTCCCTGCAAGTGACAATAATTTCATGTTTAACATATACCAAATCATGGAGTGCACTTGTATTTCCGATTTGTTCAATGAAAGGTAAACTATGCCCTCTTAATTCTATTTCACATTTATATTGCCTCTCCCTCCACTTGACATAATTTCCAGCAAGCGTGTTAATTCAGTTATATCTGTCCGTCTGTCTATTATCATCCGGATATATAGATATACGTTAAGCTATCTCCTCCTTCAGTTTTTGAGCCAAAGCTTATTATTTATAATAGAGGTGTGTTTGTCTACAGGGTTTTGATATTTTGTATTAAAATTTCTTTAAATGTTAGGTATTTTGATACACTTACTTTTTGGAACAAGCTTTATAAAGAGTCTGTTACTCTCATACAGTTTTTAAGCTACAGCTTTAATGTGTAATAGCTTTATTTTACACATCATAGCCGGATATAGGGGGGGCAGGGGGCCCGGGCCCCCTTTTGAGAAAAATTCTGAATTCTTATATAGGGAATCACTGAAGCGCGACAATATAGGGTCCCCTCTTAGGCAGCCACTGCACATATTTATTTATAATGGGTTTAATTTGTGCTTTGCCACATAATATTTTATTATTTCTCAAATACTTTCAAAATGTCAGTTATTTGGACTAAGCGCACATTTCTTGTTACTGAAATAACAATTAGGGTAGTTGTTGAATATTCACAAAAAAACTTGTTCTCGATATATATTAGCGAAGGCCTGAATTGCACTACAAGTGCTACGATTTGATGTCCCTAATGCAATACATAAAATTGTTATGCTCCATCTATGTGAATTGTGTTTTCTGGTCTGTGTTTCCGTTCGTTCGTCCGTCTATTGCGCTTCAGGATAAAGTTTCTGCTCGAGGTAGCTTTTGATGAAGTTCAAGTCCTATATGAAACTTAGTTTTTGGGAGGGTTTTGTTTATTCTTTAGTTTTTTATGTTGTGTCATGTGTACTTTTGTTTGTCCGTTTATCTTTTTTATTTTTAGCTATGACGTTGTTCGTTTATTTTCAATTCATGAATGAGTCTGTCCTTATGGTATCTTTCGTCCCTCATTTTTAATACAAATGTTTCCTATGATAAGTATATTATATTCAAGAAAAAACAATGATGACTCAATCGAGGAAGCAAAGTTCTTTGTAGATGTATGTAAAGACAAGCAGTTTATATGATAATCATTATGCCGTCTGCTTTATATGTTTCTGTTTATTTCAAATGTATGCTTTCCTTCCACAACCCAAATAAACCATTACTTTTATGAATCAGCGATTAACTTGTGTATTTAACATTCTAATGCGCAATGTATTTAAGGTGATTTGCAAAATCATTACTTATTCAGAGTGAAAACAAGTATAATTTAAAATTTAACACTTTTTAAATTTACATTCATACAACAAAATAGTAAATAAAAAATATGAAACGAAAATACACTAATATTACATTTAACAAACGGGTTTATACATACGATTTTTTTCCTTCTAAAACTCATGTTAAAATATGTTATCGTCAATCCGTACTTCTTGCTTCATTCTTGGACAAGTAATAAATAAACTATTATAATATTGCAAAAACACCAGGCTTTTTTTTTTAAACGTCAGACACGCGATTCGGCTACTAAAAAATTCGGAAACTCTAGGATAAATTCAGGTTAAAAGGCCAAAATAAAAAACGTTATTACATTTTTTAGTTTTTGTATTTGATTTTCTAAAACATTAATCTTAATTTAACATTTTTAGACAGACACATGATTCTTTGTTTTCTGGGGGTTTTTTTCACATCTCTTTTTATGTTGTGCACGTTGTTTATTTTCAAACTCGTTCAAAATGTTCAAAGTTTGCCAAGGTCTTATAAAACTAAAAGCCAAATTAATCTTACTCAATATGTCATAATTACTACATACATGTAAGCTTTTTGTACATGATTTACTACTGACATATGGATTTTTGAAAACTTTTAAAGGTCTTGGACTTTTATTCTGTGAATGTACTGCTTCTCGATAATAATAAACACTTTAAAACTGAATACGGACATGTTAATACTCGGGAATGTTATTAACTTTGTTATGGAAAGGAGTAAAGGCGCGATAATGGAACTATTTCAGATATTCTCTCTTACAAAGGGCTGATAATTTAAACTACTTAAATGTCTTATAAATACCACCGAAATAATTTTGTTGATGGAATTTTTATGAAACATATTAGGTTTTTTTGTTGTATTTGAGCAGCAGTAACCAACAAAAATGTATTTATGAAGCAGTGCAGACATGTTGACCTTGTTTTAGAACATTCTTTTTTTTCCATATTTCGTGTTTTTTTCCTTTTCTTATTGAAAGAGGGAGGGGTGTGTCAGTAATCAGTGTTGCTTTTTATACTGTAAAATATTTGTTAATCGCTGTTATCCTTGTTATAAAATCCTTGTTTATCTTTTTAAAAGAAAAAAAACTTTTGTACGGGTTTTTATTGATTGTGTTAAAAACATAGTATAAACCTTCTTTCCTTTTATATTTGTTTTATAAGCTTTTTGAAAAGCAATAATGATGTCCGAGTTTCTTAGGACAATATGCCATGTCCAAAAAATATCAATATTGTTGTACTTAGAATTAAGTCTTCTACTTATTATCGAAATCATTTAGAACAAAATATATTGTCATTTGAGATAGTCTCTCAAATTGGTTTTACTGCTATTTTCCAAAGCTATGCATACGCCTTAAATAGATATAGGAAGATGTGGTGTGAGTGCCAATGAGACAACTCTCCATCCAAAAGTATGATTATCGGTATTGTACGTAAAACAATTACATCAATATCAAATATTGTGTCTTTTCATGATTACCTTAGCCGTATTTGGCACAACTTTTTGGAATTTTGGGTCCTCAATGCTCTTCAACTTTGTATTTATTTGGCTTTTTAACTATTTTGATATGAGCGTCACTGATGAGTCTTATGTAGACGAAACGCGCGTCTGGCGTATAAAATTGTAATCCTGGTACTTTTGATAACTATTCATGTAAACATTGATTTATAGATTTGTAAAATTTGATGTTATTTGTTAAATTATATATAAATGCCAATAGATCAACTGATGTAAACTTTGCATGGATTTGCTTTTAAATGCAATCAATATTATAATAACGGTATTCTATAATAAACATCAGTCATAGTCTTTGAACTTTTGTTTTTAACATATTTATATAAAAGCGAAATAATTTGAATGCTTTGTAGCCAACTAAAATGTATATTTCTTCAATAATTGCACGTTTTGTTTTTCACGAATGTGATCCACCGAATTAGACTATTTACAGGATTTGTAATAATATAAGCTACACGACGGGTGTCACATGTGGAGTAGGATCTTCTTACCATTCCAAAATTTTTGGTGGGATTATTGTTGCTAAGTGTTTAGTTTTCTATGTTGTATCTTCTGTACTATTATTTGTCTGTTTGTCTTTTTATTTTTAGCCATGACGTTGTCAGTTAATTTTTGATCTATGAGATTCACTGTCCTTCTGGTATCTTTCGTCCATCTTTTATTGTGTATATGATTTACAGACATGCAATTTTCGTCTTGTTGATATAAGAGATAATTTGTATTCTGATGTTTGATTTTCGAAAAAGATAGTTTCCTGTTTATAAACAATGGTCATTTGAATTATTTGTCTAAATACTTTTAATGAAATTAATTTAATCAATTATAATTTAAGATGAAATGACGCGACATAGAATGTTGCTCCTTCAGTACCGGAACAAGACATTATGTTCCCTTCACTTGAAATTGTACCATTCTCGAAATCAAATCTTTTTTTTTAATTACAGATAGCAACACTGGTTCTACAATCTTAAAGGATATGAAGAAGGAGACGCCAAAGAATTATGAATCAAGAGCTTTCCTTAAACTAAATGAATCGCAAGCTTACGAAGAAGCAAATGCCTAAACCTGTCGTCATAGTTATAACTGTCAATCAAATTTATAACCTTTCTGTAGGCAAAGTCAGAGACAAGTTTGACAAACGTAGTATGGAACTGATTCTAGATAATATATTGTAAACAAACTTTTATTTGTATTTTACTATTTTCGCGAGTAGAAAATAAAACGAACTTAAATCGTCTTGTACATGTAAAATTTTGATCCTCAATTTTACACAGACGATACATAAATTGTGAAAATAAATCTCCGCTAAGTCCTTTAAAGAGGGTTGCACTTGTAAAAAAGTATTTGCAGAAATAAGTTGGTTTACAGTATTTACAAATTTAATGTTGTTGTTATAATTCTTTGTTATACCATTATATGTATCAATAATGTTTTCATTATTGCATAGTGTGTACCATTTATTTCTTTCAATAACACATTTTATAGACTTAGTGATATTTTCTGATTTGTGTGTAAACATGACATTGAATATAACGTAAGGGTACCCAAATTGCACTGAGTACCCAAATTGCACCTATTTAGAAAAAATAGCAACGGAAATCTTACAAGATTTCCTAGAGACTAAACAATTTGTATTTTTATGATTTGATACTATGCACGTCTTTCAACATAGTTAAGCATATTTAGGCATACACAAAACGTTCACAGTATTTAGCAACAGATGGACTGTTTACTGAAAAAGCAAAATGTACAAAAAACGTCACCATGCGACTTCCTCAAAACGTCATCTTTTTAAAATTAGCAAATACAACATATTATAAGTATCCATTTCGTAAAATATGAAGAGTAAGCATGGACTAATAACCAATTGTTCAAAATATTTGAAGAAATTAAACAGAAGCTCAGTTATTAGACTTTTGACGATGTGAATTTAAGCATGGATGCAATTTGGGTACTCCTCATTACAGAATCAACGATAGTTTGGAGGTTGATTCAAACCCATTTTTGTATGACTCAATATGGATTAAAAATCAAACTGGTGTACCTATACAATAAAGAAGGATAGAGCTACAAAATAAACACCGTATGGAGATTTTTTTGTAGATCATAAAAAAACGTAGGTGAAAAAACTGTCAAAATAGGTGCAATTTGGGTATCGTCACCTTAGAGTACTTTTTGTATGTGTTGTTATATTTTATTTGTATGTAAACATGACATATAATGTAGATTACTTTTTGTATGTGTTGTTATATTTTATTTGTATGTAAACATGACATTGAATATAGATTACTTTTTGTATGTGTTGTTATATTTTATTTGTATGTAAACATGACATTGAATATAGATTACTTTTTGTATGTGTTGTTATATTTTATTTGTATGTAAACATGACATTGAATATAGATTACTTTTTGTATGTGTTGTTATATTTTATTTGTATGTAAACATGACATTGAATATAGATTACTTTTTGTATGTGTTGTTATATTTTATTTGTATGTAAACATGACATTGAATGTAGATTACTTTTTGTATGTGTTGTTATATTTTATTTGTATGTAAACATGACATTGAATATAGATTACTTTTTGTATGTGTTGTTATATTTTATTTGTGTCGTCTGGATGCTATTTTTATGAAGTAAAACCGATGTCTCCTTTATTTCATACATTCACTAGCACCATATAAAACATTGAGTCTTAGCATAGCCAAGGCGAGTCAAAGTTGCGCAACAGTAAAAGAGCGTTTAGAATAAAAACGTTTGGCCTTCGTCGATTACTCTTTTATTTCAAGCCGATCATGTCCGCAAAGCCACTGTTTACGCCTTGAAACTACAAACACAAAATGTACTAATGTAGCCAGTTGCTATCAGATTCTATACCGTCGAATGAGATTATAATGGTCTATAAATAAAGGCAACAGTAGTATACCGCTATTCGAAATTTATAAATCGATTAAGAAAACAAAATCCGGGTTTCACATTAAACCTGAGGGAAACACATCAAATATAAGAGAAGAACTATGCCACAACTGAAACACAACATTAAGATGTAACACAAAAAGAAACAAACTATAATATTAAATTAATATCTCAAAAGATCTTAAATTTAATACTCGGATACTCGGTCATGATACTCGAGTACTCGCAAGTACTCGAATGAATCTTAAGTCTATTGAAAAGTTTAGGTTGTAGGTGGGATCTGGGACTGTTATACTAATAGTACACTTTGGTGTCTTTATAAAGCAATCTTTAGAATCGCGAAAATGAGGTCCATTTCCATCAAAGGTTACATTATTTACCATTTATAACTATTGTTTGTTTTATGTTTATATTTGTAATTCTTCACTGTCTGTATTAAATGTTGTATTTGTGTTTGCTTGACCCATATGGGTGTATTTTGCAAATAAATTATTGTATAATAGTCTAAGGTGGAATGCAGTGTTTTTGTAACTAACTTTTATAAAAAAAATATTAACAAAAGACAAACGTACTAGTCTACAAACACAGCTTGGTCCACTGTTTTTTTTTGTGTGTCAATTGATCAATGAATTACCGACCACCGTGTCTTCAAGTAACATATCATACTAGTAATAGCAATTAGTGTTTGTGTACGTGTTCATGAACCAAATTCTAATAAAATCAAAAATATTTGCATATAAAGTTTGACAGAGTGAACAATTTATGTTCCGGAGGAGTTGGTACTTTGTATAATACGACTAGTCCATTAATTTGTCACAACAATATTGGACTTCAAACTTGTGCCTTTCCGTAATGCTCAGACTTACTTTTCTGGGTTTTTTTTGCAATGTCTTTTGTCTTTTTTTCTTTTAATTTTAGCCATGTCGTTGCCTTTATTTTCGACTTTTGGGTTTGAATATTGCTCTCGTACTTTTGCCTATCTTTAAATTGTAAATTAAACAATGTTGGTGCTTTTTATAGCTTGTTGTTTGCTGTGAACCAAAGCTTCGTGTTGAAGGCCGTACCTTGACCTATAATGGTTTACTTTTATAAATTGTTATTTGGATGGAGAGTTGTCGCATTGGCACTCATACCACGTCTTCCTATATCTATAGATAAGTTTCAAATACAGAGTAATTAAATTAATTTAGATGTACATCTCATACAAAACACGTTTACATAGAATTCATGATTAACAAACAAAGGTAAGTGTTTACGGCTTGTGATGAGCTAATTATTAATCCATGAAAGTGTTGATCCGTGTACAAACACCGTTAAAAATGTCTCTTATCAGTTACATGTAAGTAGGCTTTACCGTAGGTCACTTTGATATTGGTTTTGTTTAAAAATATGAGCTGGTAAACAAATCAGACGAAAGACTATTTGACTTTTTATTTTTGTTATAAGATGAAGTAGTGCACATGAATACATTCCCTTGGAAGGAATGGAGTTGCTGGTACTACTATAGCACATATTATCCTCAGGATAAATATTTATGTTGTTAACTGATTTTTTTAGTATTATGAAGGGGATATTTCAACGGAACTATAAAGAGTGAACATGTGAAGAGAAATATCTAAAGATGTATAACACGCAAACGAGTATCCGAGTACTAAAACATTATTCGGGTACTCGGCCTTCCGAGCGAGTACCCGAGTACTCGAGTACTCGTTGCCATCCCATATGTTAATATAACAATGACCATAAATAAATGTGTATATTTATTTATAGATACGGTACAAACACTAAAGGTACTGCACATTGTCACATAGATAAGTAAAACATAGTTCTGTGTAATATTCCAGTATCTATGATGAGTTTATGATCTGCTTTATATAACACACACACACAAAATATCATACCTACATTTATTTCTTTGTATTCAAAGACTTGTAACAAACTAGTGTTTTTAGTAGTTAGGCTTTGGCGCCTATTTTAATCTAAACGTGATACCATTTTACATTGTTTGCATTGTGTGCAGTTTTTCATTACAGTTCCGATATTTGACCACCAGGCTCTTAATTTTGTACGTCAGACGTGCGTTTCGTCTCCAAACAAATAATTCAGTGACGCTCGATTAAAACAATTTAAAAGTCCAAAATAAAGAACGAAGTAGATAATCCACACCAATAACTTATGTTATAAACAATTAAAATGTAAGTTGTTGGATTAATTGAATTTTAATAAATATAATTAATAGGCTTTAGAGTAAATTAACATTGAAATTTACGCAATTGCGATCACGTATATATATATATATATATATATATATATATATGTTACACGCATTTTCTAAATTTAGGCATTTTGTAAAATGCCTGAAAACTTTAGGCATTTTCTAAAATGCCTGCAAGATCCAGTCATTATACATAATGACTAAATTTTCTAGACATTTTACAAAATGCCCAGAAAAATTGTTAGGCATTTTACAAAATGCCTGAAATTGTTTTGTAGAATAAAAGATTAAGAAAAACAATTAAAAGCTATGAACACTAGAGCTGTTTTATTTATGATAATTACTGAATTAAAACAAGCGAAACTGCGAGCTACTGCTCACTGATGATACCCCCGCCGCAATTGGATAATATTAATAGTGTAAAATTATGCAAGTGTTCGGTAAGCAGGAAGTTGTCGAGTGATGAATCTAAAAACGCATCACACGGTATAGGTGACTTATATAAATCCTGAAACCAAATTTCAGAAATCCTTGTATTGTAGTTCCTGAGAAAAATGTGACGAAAATTTTCAACTTGGCTATCATGTGTAAAATCATACAAGCGTTCGGTAAACAGGAAGTTGTCAAGTTATCAATCTGAAAACGCATCACACGGTATAGCTGACTAAGATAAACAATGAAACCAAATTTCAGAAATCCTTGTATTGAAGTTCCTGAGAAAAATGCGACGAAAAATATTCATGGGACGGACGGACTGACTGACGGACTGACGGAAGGACAGACAGAGGTAAAACAGTATACCCCCTTTTATTAAAGCGGGAGTATAAAAACAAGAGCTTAAATAATCAAGAATAAATTTTACTGAATTATTACAATTCACACAACCACAGAACTTGACATATTATTTTTTAATTTCTCACAATGTTTGCACGACAGAACTGTACACAATATTTGACTATATTTGTCCTGATTTTTTGGCAAATATACTGTTTGGCGTAAAATCTGAATAACTTTTTTTTATGTCTACCTGTACGAATTTCAAACGCGCATTTTTACACCAGCAATGTAAACCTTCTTTCCTTGACGGGTAGACTTTATATACATAAATTAAGTGGTACAAGAAAAGCAAAATGAGTATGTTAATTTTGATGTATGCCTTTTTGTGATTCTTCGTTACATTTGTTGTTTTTATAGTGATATTAAGATGATAACACAATAATGACTGCTGTACCCCTATTTTTGACATTTTTACTCTTTGAGTATGTTTGTTTTGTTCATACATCGTTGACAATGTAATGGAATTTGATGCGACTGTCATACAAGTGAGAGGTTTAGCTAGCTATAAAACCAGGTTCAATCCACCATTTTCTACATTAGAAAATGTCTGTACCAAGTCAGGAATATGACAGTTGTTATCCATTCGTTTGATGTGTTTGGACTTTTGATTTTGCCTTTTGATTTTGGATTTTCCTTTTGAATTTTCCTCGGAGTTCGGTATTTTTGTGTTTTAACTTCCTACTACATTTTGATTAATCTGGATCATCACACATTAACTATGTCAGTACCTTTACTGATAAAACACTTAAAGTAAGGCAACATAAGGTTTCGCAATAAGTACACACGTCACACATGCATATGCATATTGACCGTAGGAGTTTTCTGTTTATGAGGGAAACATATCTGCTTTTTGAATGTCTTTTTCTAATTTCGTATTGTAAGATTAGCTGAAACTGATTTGAATAGAAATATATTTGATGATTATATATAGAAAGATGAGGTATGAGTGCCAATGAGACAATTATCCATTAGAGTGACAATTTATAAAAGTAAACAATTATAGGTCGGGGAGAGTACGATACTGATGAGTCTTATATCGACGAAACGTGCGGCTGGCGTATTGAATTATTATCCTGATACCTTTGATAACTATTTTAGAAACATATTTGCATATGCATTATTAAATGGATTAAATCCTACGGTCTCCATGACAAGGGCCTGTTTATATGTTTTTTTAAGTAACATATAGTATTTCTAAATAACCTCGTATTATGTCACCTTGGACCATTCTAGACTTTAGTGATGTTTTAGATTTCTTTCATTTCTGTAATCTTTCTAAGTACATGTATGTTAAGTTTTTTTTCCGTAATCTTTTTGAGTATTTTAAGTTTTGTTTTATTTCTGTTATCTTTCTGAGTATGTTAAGTTTTGGGGTTTTTTTTTTGTAATCTTTCTGAGTATTTTAAGTTTTGTTTTATTTCTGTAATCTTTTTGAGTATTTTAAGTTTAATTTATTTCTGTAATCTTTCTGAGTATTTTAAGTTTTGTTTTATTTCTGTAATCTTTCTGAGTATTTCAAGTCTTTTATCCTATTAGTTGTTTTGTTGCCGATGCTGTACATTCTCAATCACGTCGGTAGATCTATTTTATACAAATGACTTACTGAGCTTACAATCTCCAAATTTATGTGTTCTTTCAATTGTCTTGTATAGTGATACAGAAGTATCTGTATCTGAATTGGCTTTCTTCACTTTTTTGATGATATGTTTTTCCAAATTAAGTTCAGAGTCAATGATTACTTTTTGTAGTATTGTATATGTTAGTATATACTTTGAGTCTGTGTCAGATTTGGGTTTACCTATGTGCATATGTTTGCACTTGTCGGGTTGACATTTAATAGCTAGGTATCACTCCATTTTTATAGTTTATTTAAGTCACTTTGTAGTTAAATTGTATTTTTATCTTAAGTGTCTCTCTTTTTTTAAAGTATATATCTCTCCTTCTTATTCTTTTGTAAATACGCTGTTAAAGAATGTTGCTAAACTTTTCTATGTCGTAATCAGTCTTTTCAGATGTTTCTTTATTTTGGTTTGTAAACTATTATACTATTCCTGATCTTGTTTTAGGCTTAAACTTTGTATTTTCAAAATGCTTTTTTGGTTTCCTTTTAGCATTTGTTCCCTTTTCAGTTTATTTAGCGGTATCAACGTACCAGGGTTATAACTTAAAACGCTAGAAGCACGTGTCGTCTACATAAAACTCATCGGGGACGCTCTGATCAAAATAGTTATAAAGCCAAACAAGTACTAAGTTGAAGAGCTTGAGGACCACAAATTACAAAAGGTGGTGCCAAATACGGCTAATGTAATTTATTGATTCAAAACATAAATTCAATTTATCATCGTCTTAACTTGGTTCCGTTCTTTATAGTGCTCAAATTTTATATGTGGATCTTTAGTAGCTACATGTATTGATGTCCTACCAAGAGATGGTTTCTTCTAAATTTTCCTTCTTTTTGTCTTTATAAAACTCACTCTTTCTTTTAATTTTAAAGTGTTTACGTGCTTGACAGGGATATAACGCTTCTCAAATTCTGATAGTTTCTGATGACTGTAAGTCTAATGTTTAAAATTGAGAATGGGAATGGGAAATGTATAAAAGAGAAAACAACCCGACCATAGAAAAAACAACAGCGGAAAGTCACCAACAGGTCTTCAATGTAACGAGAAATTCCCGCACCCGGTGTGTCCTTCAGCTGGCCCCTAAACAAATATATACTAGTTCAGTGATAATGAACCCCATACTAACTTCCAAATTGTACACAAGAAACTAAAATTAAAATAATACAAGACTAACAAAGACCAGCGGCTCCTGACTTGGGTCAGGCACAAAAATGCGGCGGGGTTAAACATGTTTATGAGATCTCAACCCTCCCCCTATACCTCTAGCCAATGTAAAAAATTAAACGCATAACAATACGTACATTTAAAATTCAATTCAAGAGAGGCCCGAGTCTGATGTCAGAAAATGTAACCAAAGAAAAAAAACAAAATGACAATCATACATAAATAACAACAGACTACTAGCAGTTAACTGAAATGCCAGCTCCAGATTTTAATTAAACTGATTGAAAGATTATGATTTCATCATATGAATATCAGGCACAATCCTTCCCATTATGGGTTAAGTATCATACCATCATAACAATATGAGAAGAACATAACCCGTGTCATGCCAACAACTGTTTTTTGAATACATGTGTTTAGTTCCGATGCAAATACCCTTTAAGTGAATCAATATTAACGCCAAAAAAGGCAATCTTTAATGACCTGACAACAGTATCGTAACTATATCCCTTCTTAATAAGTCTATTTAAAGGTTTTGTTAGTTTCTGCGGTGAATACTGACATATATATATATATGTTACACGCATTTTCTAAATTTAGGCATTTTGTAAAATGCCTGAAAACTTTAGGCATTTTCTAAAATGCCTGCAAGATCCAGTCATTATACATAATGACTAAATTTTCTAGACATTTTACAAAATCCCCAGAAAAATTGTTAGGCATTTTACAAAATGCCTGAAATTGTTTTGTAGAATAAAAGATTAAGAAAAACAATTAAAAGCTATGAACACTAGAGCTGTTTTATTTATGATAATTACTGAATTAAAACAAGCGAAACTGCGAGCTACTGCTCACTGATGATACCCCCGCCGCAATTGGATAATATTAATAGTGTAAAATTATGCAAGTGTTCGGTAAGCAGGAAGTTGTCGAGTGATGAATCTAAAAACGCATCACACGGTATAGGTGACTTATATAAATCCTGAAACCAAATTTCAGAAATCCTTGTATTGTAGTTCCTGAGAAAAATGTGACGAAAATTTTCAACTTGGCTATCATGTGTAAAATCATACAAGCGTTCGGTAAACAGGAAGTTGTCAAGTTATCAATCTGAAAACGCATCACACGGTATAGCTGACTAAGATAAACAATGAAACCAAATTTCAGAAATCCTTGTATTGAAGTTCCTGAGAAAAATGCGACGAAAAATATTCATGGGACGGACGGACTGACTGACGGACTGACGGAAGGACAGACAGAGGTAAAACAGTATACCCCCTTTTATTTAAGCGGGAGTATAAAAACAAGAGCTTAAATAATCAAGAATAAATTTTACTGAATTATTACAATTCACACAACCACAGAACTTGACATATTATTTTTTAATTTCTCACAATGTTTGCACGACAGAACTGTACACAATATTTGACTATATTTGTCCTGATTTTTTGGCAAATATACTGTTTGGCGTAAAATCTGAATAACTTTTTTTTATGTCTACCTGTACGAATTTCAAACGCGCATTTTTACACCAGCAATGTAAACCTTCTTTCCTTGACGGGTAGACTTTATATACATAAATTAAGTGGTACAAGAAAAGCAAAATGAGTATGTTAATTTTGATGTATGCCTTTTTGTGATTCTTCGTTACATTTGTTGTTTTTATAGTGATATTAAGATGATAACACAATAATGACTGCTGTACCCCTATTTTTGACATTTTTACTCTTTGAGTATGTTTGTTTTGTTCATACATCGTTGACAATGTAATGGAATTTGATGCGACTGTCATACAAGTGAGAGGTTTAGCTAGCTATAAAACCAGGTTCAATCCACCATTTTCTACATTAGAAAATGTCTGTACCAAGTCAGGAATATGACAGTTGTTATCCATTCGTTTGATGTATTTGGACTTTTGATTTTGCCTTTTGATTTTGGATTTTCCTTTTGAATTTTCCTCGGAGTTCGGTATTTTTGTGTTTTAACTTCCTACTACATTTTGATTAATCTGGATCATCACACATTAACTATGTCAGTACCTTTACTGATAAAACACTTAAAGTAAGGCAACATAAGGTTTCGCAATAAGTACACACGTCACACATGCATATGCATATTGACCGTAGGAGTTTTCTGTTTATGAGGGAAACATATCTGCTTTTTGAATGTCTTTTTCTAATTTCGTATTGTAAGATTAGCTGAAACTGATTTGAATAGAAATATATTTGATGATTATATATAGAAAGATGAGGTATGAGTGCCAATGAGACAATTATCCATTAGAGTGACAATTTATAAAAGTTAACAATTATAGGTCGGGGAGAGTACGATACTGATGAGTCTTATATCGACGAAACGTGCGGCTGGCGTATTGAATTATTATCCTGATACCTTTGATAACTATTTTAGAAACATATTTGCATATGCATTATTAAATGGATTAAATCCTACGGTCTCCATGACAAGGGCCTGTTTATATGTTTTTTTAAGTAACATATAGTATTTCTAAATAACCTCGTATTATGTCACCTTGGACCATTCTAGACTTTAGTGATGTTTTAGATTTCTTTCATTTCTGTAATCTTTCTAAGTACATGTATGTTAAGTTTTTTTTCCGTAATCTTTTTGAGTATTTTAAGTTTTGTTTTATTTCTGTTATCTTTCTGAGTATGTTAAGTTTTGGGTTTTTTTTTTTGTAATCTTTCTGAGTATTTTAAGTTTTGTTTTATTTCTGTAATCTTTTTGAGTATTTTAAGTTTAATTTATTTCTGTAATCTTTCTGAGTATTTTAAGTTTTGTTTTATTTCTGTAATCTTTCTGAGTATTTCAAGTCTTTTATCCTATTAGTTGTTTTGTTGCCGATGCTGTACATTCTCAATCACGTCGGTATATCTATTTTATACAAATGACTTACTGAGCTTACAATCTCCAAATTTATGTGTTCTTTCAATTGTCTTGTATAGTGATACAGAAGTATCTGTATCTGAATTGGCTTTCTTCACTTTTTTGATGATATGTTTTTCCAAATTAAGTTCAGAGTCAATGATTACTTTTTGTAGTATTGTATATGTTAGTATATACTTTGAGTCTGTGTCAGATTTGGGTTTACCTATGTGCATATGTTTGCACTTGTCGGGTTGACATTTAATAGCTAGGTATCACTCCATTTTTATAGTTTATTTAAGTCACTTTGTAGTTAAATTGTATTTTTATCTTAAGTGTCTCTCTTTTTTTAAAGTATATATCTCTCCTTCTTATTCTTTTGTAAATACGCTGTTAAAGAATGTTGCTAAACTTTTCTATGTCGTAATCAGTCTTTTCAGATGTTTCTTTATTTTGGTTTGTAAACTATTATACTATTCCTGATCTTGTTTTAGGCTTAAACTTTGTATTTTCAAAATGCTTTTTTGGTTTCCTTTTAGCATTTGTTCCCTTTTCAGTTTATTTAGCGGTATCAACGTACCAGGGTTATAACTTAAAACGCTAGAAGCACGTGTCGTCTACATAAAACTCATCGGGGACGCTCTGATCAAAATAGTTATAAAGCCAAACAAGTACTAAGTTGAAGAGCTTGAGGACCACAAATTACAAAAGGTGGTGCCAAATACGGCTTATGTAATTTATTGATTCAAAACATAAATTCAATTTATCATCGTCTTAACTTGGTTCCGTTCTTTATAGTGCTCAAATTTTATATGTGGATCTTTAGTAGCTACATGTATTGATGTCCTACCAAGAGATGGTTTCTTCTAAATTTTCCTTCTTTTTGTCTTTATAAAACTCACTCTTTCTTTTAATTTTAAAGTGTTTACGTGCTTGACAGGGATATAACGCTTCTCAAATTCTGATAGTTTCTGATGACTGTAAGTCTAATGTTTAAAATTGAGAATGGGAATGGGAAATGTATAAAAGAGAAAACAACCCGACCATAGAAAAAACAACAGCGGAAAGTCACCAACAGGTCTTCAATGTAACGAGAAATTCCCGCACCCGGTGTGTCCTTCAGCTGGCCCCTAAACAAATATATACTAGTTCAGTGATAATGAACCCCATACTAACTTCCAAATTGTACACAAGAAACTAAAATTAAAATAATACAAGACTAACAAAGACCAGCGGCTCCTGACTTGGGTCAGGCACAAAAATGCGGCGGGGTTAAACATGTTTATGAGATCTCAACCCTCCCCCTATACCTCTAGCCAATGTAAAAAATTAAACGCATAACAATACGTACATTTAAAATTCAATTCAAGAGAGGCCCGAGTCTGATGTCAGAAAATGTAACCAAAGAAAAAAAACAAAATGACAATCATACATAAATAACAACAGACTACTAGCAGTTAACTGAAATGCCAGCTCCAGATTTTAATTAAACTGATTGAAAGATTATGATTTCATCATATGAATATCAGGCACAATCCTTCCCATTATGGGTTAAGTATCATACCATCATAACAATATGAGAAGAACATAACCCGTGTCATGCCAACAACTGTTTTTTGAATACATGTGTTTAGTTCCGATGCAAATACCCTTTAAGTGAATCAATATTAACGCCAAAAAAGGCAATCTTTAATGACCTGACAACAGTATCGTAACTATATCCCTTCTTAATAAGTCTATTTAAAGGTTTTGTTAGTTTCTGCGGTGAATACTGACATTTTGATGCTTTATAAAGAATATGATACATGGTCACTTTGGTTGAATAGCACTTTCTTATTTGTTTCCAATATTTCTTTAGTAAAATCTGTATTGTTACTTCTATTGTAGAATATTTTGGTAGGATTATCAATTTTCAATTTTGATTAACAATTATATTGAAATTGTATCACACTATAAACCCTTCCACTTGAGTACTCTATATCGCCTACCATGTTTTCCTCATTTATGAATATTCGGCCTTAGATACGCGATGTGTCTTATCTTCTCGATCTAATTGGTTTTGTCACATGTTGATACAAATAATTGTCTTGATTGCACGGTGTAAACTTTTATTCATCTGACTCTATGACATCACTCTTACAGTGATGATTTCTCCAGTCAATATTTGGATAGTATATCTCTGCTATTGATAGTACATGTAACAGTCTTTTTGTAGACTTTGGTGTTAATTTAAAAAAAAAATCAATTGTTGTTGCTGAGAGCAGATTCTGATGTTGACCTCTATGGTAGCCTTAGAAACAGAGCATCACTGTTATTAAGCGCAAATGTCACAAAAATATTTTCTTTATGATTTATTTCCATATTTATTTCTTTTGCTCCTAGTGCTATTTGTACATACAATATCTCTCCCATTGTCACTGTCAATTTTAATTGAGAAAATATCATATTTGTCGATTTCTTCAACTTCAGTAATAGCAATTATCATTAAACGACAACGATTAATTCTAGTGTTTGGAATTCAGCAAACTTATATAAAATTGATTAGTGTTCTTATGAAAAGAACTCAAACATATTTACAACTTTATCTTCATTTATGCAATTTCTTTGTATAATGTTTTAGTTCTCATTCCACTATTATTATTCGTCGAGCACCCTAAGGGCCCCTTACTTTGAATGTGTACTTTCCCTAACTTAACTCTTTTTCCTTAGCTTCATTAATATTTTTTTTCCTCCTCTTTTTCTGACTTTTTCATGTAATGGCTAAGCGATAATGGCATAATATTTTTCATATGAACCTTCTTACTACTACTTACACTCATTTTCCAAGGCAGCTATCTTAAAAACAAATTTTTCACTTTCATATAGTATCGGTCTCTTAGCATTGTCTTTATCAAATTAACCAATCCTTCTCATTCAACCTATGCTATATGTATTTACATCAACCTCACAGTTCTGCGCAATGTCAGTCCCTACCTATAAATCAAAGTCCTTCTTTTCGTCTACATTTTCGAAATTACATTCCTCAGTTCCATATATGATCGACATATTTTCCCTAGATTTCCTTGGTTTCTGATACAACTGATGTACCAAGTCAGGAATATTTTAGTTGTTGTCCATTCGTTTGAGCTTTTGATTTTGACGTTTGCTTAGGAGCTTTCCACGGTTGTATTTTCCTTAGAGTTCTGTATTTT